>NW_027319290.1:0-4273 GCF_032062135.1 Pyxicephalus adspersus
TATTCATTATTTTGTTTCTTTTTTACCCTTTTTGTTCTGCCCTCATGTTTTATACTGTATTTATTTTGTATTTTTTACGACGTGGTATTATATTCTTGTTTATTCTTGTTAAAGAAAGCTGTGCTTTGAATATTAAGGGAGCAAACAATGTAAGGCTCCTTACATTCATGCGGTTGCAAACAATGTGGTAAACCACTCCCAGAATCATTGCAAACTATTTCTTTGCACCCAGGAGCAGCAAATCACAATGCAACGTATTGCATTAGCATGCATTTGCTTTGATTGGCAGTGAACTTCGCCCCCAGAGAAGGAAAAACAATTCCACAGCCAAAAGCAACATGTTGCTTCCAGGAGTTGCAAAAAAAGCTTCCAAGTTACAATAATGGGCACAAAATGGTTCCCAACCTATTTGAATGAGAGTGATTAGGAGCACAATACAACCACAAGGCAAAAATAGACCTCAGTGCTGTCTCTGCATTTCAGAACCTTGATTTAAACACCATTTTAAGAGTACCCATTAGTATCCTAATATCACTTTTTGGTAGATTAACTTTTTAAAAAAAAAGCTTTTTCAAACTGCCTGCCACTAAGGTTGGCTTCAGAATGAAAAGCAATGCAAAACATTTGGAATACGTTTATAGTAAGGTTCACACCTATAAAAACGTATCCAACCTGCATTACAATGAAAAACAAAAAGAAATAAAATCCTAGGTGTTAGGTATAATACCTTTTGACTATGTAATTGATTCCATAACTCAAATCTAATGAATGCTCTCTTGAATGCAAAACAATATCCAGCTTCATTTTTGAAATATCTGCTGCATCGTTCATTGTACTATATTTGAGGTCGATTGGGTAGGCACCGCTCTGAATTCGCAAAATGCAGTTTGAGCTCCATTTAATTGTTTTAGTGGCTATCTGAACAATGATTTGGTAACCTTCAGAGTCATCTTGAGTGAGCTGCCTTGAATAAATTTTCTTTGTGTGAAATTTAGCAGCTTTAGTTTGTTATCTAATGGTCATCTTTAGTTACAATATTATTGTATAGAAAGGCTCTGCTAGTTTTAAAATTTTTGCTATAATAGCATTGTCAGATACAACTTGAATTTTGAAATCAGAAAAGCCGGTGAAAGAAATAATTCAACAATAGTGACTCCAGTATGACAACCTTACTATAGAGAAACACAAAATGCTGTAAGGGCCCAACAGCCAGAGTTATGGATAACCTTTCATTGTATCACAGAGTTCCGAGGACCCATTGTGCCACAATTGAGACAACAGCTGATGCCAACATGGTGTAATATTTACACTCAGAGATGCAAACATGGTGTAATATCAAGGCTTTATGCAAAAAAATGTAAATGCAAAACAGTTAGCTACTAGTTTATTATTGCATTGATTTGAAGCTTTTGTCTTATTTTTTTTTTCTGCTGTGTTATATTCATAAATATCCCACAAGCAAAACCATAAAATTTATTTTCTTGTTATTTTGTTTGTATCATTTTCCTAGTTTTTGGTACTCTGAAAAAGTAAATAAAAGTAAGTTTAGTTTTCCACTTGATGAAGCCATCCCATTGATTTTTTTTTCTGGTTGTATCTTTTACTAGCTTGGTTTCCCGTTACGGCTTTGCTTGGAGGGAAGGGAATGTGTCTCATTAGGGTGATGTAATTAAAGGAAAGGTGGACTGAATGCTAAGTCTGGCTCTTTTCTTTAAGCACCACCTTGGATGGTGCCCGAAACCCAATTACTGGTTGCTATGTTTGTTAGGAAGTACAATGATCTCTTCTTCAAATAATCTTGTTTTCTGCTCTTGACTCTTGTTAAGGTTTTGTAAGCCACTCAGGCATGGAGAGACAATTTTAATTCTATATAAAAGAAACGGAAAGCTAATGTCAAGAAAAATGACAACTATGCCACAATAATCTGATAATAATTAAGTGACATATCCAAGAACATTTCATTACTATTTAAGAGTGGAAAGCTTTAACAAAAAATTGGTATTAGGAAAAATAGAGTAATGTCTTACTTTCTTACTTGACTTACTGACTTACTTACCTTCTTATAATGTTGGATGCCTGGATGTTTCTACATCCAATTAAACAGAATCACAGAGAGAATGTCAAAACATTCTGATTTGCATAAATTGTAGGTACAATTGGACATTCAGTTTAAACTCAATAAACACATTCTAGGTGTAACAAAAAAAAAGGTGTTTATTTCTTACATTTAGTTTTTTTGTTCTGTTTGTTATGTTCTTTTCAATTTTCTTGCATTGGGGTAGTTTCCATTAGCATGGGATTTAAATCACAAGGCTCTGTAAACTCGGTATTATTTCTTTGTTAAAACAAAAATTACACAAAAAGTAGATTTTACTGTCAAAAATTTAGAAAAACAAGAAAAAACAGATCAACTCATGTATTTCTGTAGGCAGATTTGCTGGATTTTTTTGGTGAGTTATCTGCACTAGTGAACAAAAGAAGATTAATGATTACAGATATAGACTTGTGCCTCTGACTTTTTGTCAACCTTGAACTTTGGGTTTCCTTAACATAAAATTCAACTTAATGCTTTGTGTTCTTTTCATTTTTTCAAGTGAGAATGTAGGGTCTGACCTTGCTTGGGGCACATAAATATCACAAAGAATGGTTCTTTTTTCTGCATAATAGGCACGTTTTAATCACCTTTCTCTTCATCATATCTGACTTTTGCATCAGGGTACAAGGGCGCCATGCTAGATATAATGATCCTGACGATGACTGACAGTCTCACCTTTGCTTTATTAAAATGAAGGTGACTCCAGAAGTTCAAGAATAATAGTCAAATGATTTGTACCTTATATAAAAAGGTAGAAAACCCCTTTGTGTTGGGTAAAAATTATTATAGATAATTATTATTAGGTAAATATTACCATGATAAAGACAGAATGAAGGTACAGAGCCTTCTGGGAACTTCATCCCAGGAGGTTTCTGGCTGCTTTTTCTGCACATGCCCAGAGGGAGCTTTTTTCTAATAGGGAAAAAAATGCTGATCTCATGCATGCACAGTTTTTTATAATCTACCGCAGGCAACGTCACGCGTGCGCATTCCAATATTGATAGATAATGGAAAAAGAGGAAGGAGGCGGCGAAGAAGGATTCCAGGACGACTCAGGACCCGATCCAGGAAACCTCTGGAGGGATCGATGGATCTGTGAAAGTAAAGGTGAGTTGTTTTTTTTAGTTTACTTCCACTTTAAGAACTATGCAGGTACCATCAAATGGGATGTCAGGTATACAAAGCTCAAGGAACCTCTAGCAACATCTGGGGAAACCCTGGTTAACAATGGCTGCTCTATAGTGTCCATATTTCTAGATAAAACACAGTAAAATTGACATTAAAGATTCACAGCTATGAGGAGGGAGTAACAGGAGTGCCTAGGCACCCGCACATAGCAGGAGGCAAACCTATATTTTAATAGGGAATTCAGTATATAGCTTTGCCACAATGAACGCTTCTAGATGGTTTCTAAAACATATAAAATCTTCACTTTCTGTGTTCAGATTCATGGTATCAATATAGGAAATAGGACAGATAGGAATAACATATACATTAAAAAATATACTTTAAAAAATGAAAAAGGTAATGGATCCCCTTTAAATGATTTCTGCAGTCATCATAAATGCAACTACAAAGTGTATTGATAGATTGTTTTCAAAAATTTTATACCTTGCAGGTAGTTCTATTAGAGGAAATCTATCACCCAGTAGCCTTTCTTCTGAGCTTGTTATTTGTGCTTGATTTATTGCACCCACAGCGGAAATGTTGTTAGTGAACGTTGGGGAAGCACTGGGTATAATGAGAAATATCAATGTATCCTCATGTTCTTGCTCCCTGTGACAGTCAGTAATCCATCTCGGTGACACTTACCTTGTTAACATTTTGATCAGATGGCAAATTTGTCATTTTTCATGGTAACAAGTCTACGTTTGCACAAGTAGAGTGGATAGATGGCCGAGATGAAAGCCTTGTCTCTGGGATTTTTTAAGCATAAAAAAATAACTAGTCGTCTTTCAAGAAAGTACAGTAATTATTCGGAGATCCACTGTGGGGAAAAATAACTCTCGTCCTAAAAAGCCTGAATTTTTCTTCATTTGCATTTAATGACTTGCGATTGCCATCCTTGACAAGTTGATTAACATACCAGAAATGGATATATCTGATATAACCAGATTATACGGAATAATAGAAGTTTTAGTAAGTCCCAGTTGGTTTTAAGTGACAGAATAAATCAGG
>NW_027319291.1:0-4266 GCF_032062135.1 Pyxicephalus adspersus
AATGTTTATGTTTTTATTCGTTATTTAAAAAGAAATATATTTGCCTACTTTTTAAGATTAGATGTTTTAATAGCAAGCATGTGTCCTCCTATCCTATACATAATCCTCCAGAATATTGTTTGCCAAAGAAGGTAGGGGGCAAAATGTAGCCTACTATCTTTAGCAAAACCAGACAACAACACAATTGTTAGGGAGAAGGGCTTCATCCCCACAATTTGACACCAGTTTTGTGGTATCTTCAGGCAGGAATTGGAACCTGGAAGTCCTCTTTAAGAAAGGGGCCCAGATAATGCCATATTTGCGATTTATTCAGCCTGGTCATTGTATTCAATCATTTAACTAAGGGGCAGCTGAGGGAAGCTGTCCCTGGCTGTCCTCCTACTGGATTGGCTGAACTCATGAAAATAATGATGATCAGCAAGAACAGCCAATGACAACTGTTCTCAACTTGACCTTTGATGAACTGACTAAATGCAATGATAGGCGCTTTGCCCAACAGGAAAGGCAGAGTAGACTTAATTAAAAACCTAATTAGTTAATAAAAACTAATAACACATTTATTCCTTCTATCTATAAACAGGTTATGGGTACTAAGTACCTTTATACTCATTCTCTGATATAAGGGATCCATTGATTAAAGGGGGCCCAACATTTAATTCTAATATCTCCCTGACCCCAGACCCCAAGACACTGGGGTCACATAAAGCCCTGACCATCATTAGTGGGCCTTGCCACTGTTGAATGCAGGTGAGGATCTGCTAGTGGAAACATTTTGACTACACTCTTCCTCTATTGCTGAGCCAGATTTCAGAGAACCTTTCATGGATGGGAGAGGGGGTACATTCACACTCACTGTCCCATTCATGTTCAGACTAATGGTTTTTGCAAAATGTTAAATGATTAAGGTTGGGTAGGAGGCTCATTTGTAACAGTAAGCAAATGTTGTTTCCTCTGATTCACCATTCTATCATTAACCCTGCCATGTATAATATTCATATTGTGGTATGTAAGCAGGGGAGCCTGTTTTTTTTTTTTGTTTCTGACTGAAAGGAACACAGGGATTTGCAATTAGAGGAGAGCAATTCAGATGAGTTTGGTAGTTATCATGACCAAGCCCCCCCCCCCAACAAAGTTTTTACACTATGTTGGCTTCAGATTCTCAATGCATACAGGGTAAAGAGCACATTTGTAAAGAGATGTGGCCATTCCACTGCTTTTTTAAAATAAGTCCTACAGACATTTACCCTAGGGGACCCTAGGTCTTTAATTCTGGATCAATCAAATTTAAACATCAAAGTCCACAGTGTACAGTGTGATTACCATGCTTTCCTAGGACTGCAGATAAAATAATAGACACCATACCACTGTATCACTCTCGGCTGTAAAAATCCCTGATACATACCCAGCAGAGCTGATACTGCTGTCTATCCGGATCTCCTCTGAATACGAGCAGTAAGTAGATTTGAATATACGCACGTGTTGAACTGGTATGGGGTGTTCTCTCTAATCAGTTTTGTCATAAAGTGTTCATGTTTTACTGGATTGTCCCTTTATTAATAAATATTTTTTTACAGATGATATAGAGACTAACTCTACAGGCCAGGGGTGTGCTTCACTTCAGGTTTGTTCACACGACTACACCCAGGCAGTTGGAATATATGTGAAAGATATCAAAGAATTTAGATGCCATGACCCCGAGATTAAACCTCCACCAGTTGTGAAAAATTCAGAAGAATAAAGTGATATCTGGCAAGAATTTGAAATATGATATTGAAAACAAAAATGTAATATATTGCAGCCTGCTTTTTTTCCAGGCTAATTTGCTTTATGTAAATACTTTACAAGTAATATACTTTCTGCCATTTGGTGACCGGTTCTGGTTGCATAGATCTGATCAGAGTCTATTCTAACTCAGAGCCTTTCCAACATTGGATCAGAACTCAGCATTTCACCAATCCGGTTGCTATACTGTGACAGTTGTCATTGCTAAGTGTCATGATGTCATGAAGAGGCCGGATTTGGTGAGATATGGTGAGAGAACCATATCTGTTATTGACATGCGGCTCATTAAAAAACACAATTTTCACATACATTCTATACAAATATATAAAGCAGTTCCTTAAAAAGTTATCATGGTGCAAACCAAATGCAAGGATCTCCCTCAAATCTGAGAAAAACATAAGTAATGATATCCATGGTTGAGGGTTTTTATAGATCGTGTCAACTCAACTTTCAGTTGGACCACACGTTTACTTGAGCCTTGTGCATCTCTTTGACATTTTTTAATCCTCTCAAATGACCTTTATATGCAAACTATTGTATGATTAATAGTCATAACAAAACAACTTTATGAGGAAGAAGTTGCAAACAACCAATCATAATGATAAAAATTGCCTTGGGTTTGATATTGCCAGGTGAAGTTGAAACTTTACTTTTGGTGCCAAAAGTAATCATACGCCTGCAACCTTTAAGTCATCACCTTAATGCCCCTTCTACCATATCTGTTTTGCGGGCACCACCATATTCTTACTTCTTCTTTTCCTTGTTTATTCCACCATTTTGATTGCCCAGGTTGGGATAGCATAGTCCTTAGGGGTGTTATTAAGTCATGGCTGCCACTGGATGGACCTGGGTATCCTGACATCTTACCTTGATCAGAAAAGGTTTTTGACAGAAGTGGGATCAGAATGGTTACTGCAGAAAGAAAATTGCTCGGCTCTTTCTGCAATAAAGCCCTGTCTGATCCCATATTTTGAAACAAGAACTTTATTTCGGCTTTAAGCGAATCTGAGATTCTGAAAAATAAAGGACTATATAAAATATTAGATAACATTAAGCAAGATATCCGAAGAGAACTTTTTACATTCAATAAAACAAAAAAGGAAAATCATACTAACTATTAGGAACTGTCTATTACTGTGTATTATAGAGAGAACACTAAACGGTTTCACCTCTAGGGCTAAACTAATACAAACTGAGCCAGTTTACTTAAGAATTAAATGTTAGGTGTTTATTACTAATTTGGTGCAAATGACTGGGCTGGGTCTACAAATATCACATGCAAATATAACATATTGATTGTTTATTGTTTATTGTGCTATTTGCTAAATAAAGATGTTAAAAAAACATTGCTATATACATATGCTTTTCTACTTAATAAGGTTTGCCTGCCATTTAAAATATGTAGATATTAAAGAGGAAAAGAGGGTAGGGACAGAAAGAGCAAAAAGGAGAACAAAACGGCTTATGTGGCAAATAACATGTATTAAGAAAAGATTTAATGAGAAGGTTGCACAAAAGCTATTCTAACATTGTCATCTGTCTTGGGGATGTCTTAGCTTCATACAATTTTAATAACAGTCCTCAAAATACAATTTTTTACAGTTTTTTAGTTTAATAGATGTCCGTTATACCCGACGTGTTTTGCCAAAGGGCTTCTTCTGGGTGACCAGGAACATCAATTAGCGTGGCCAAAATTACTGAGGCAAAACATGTTGGTGAGGTAAAGCTACGGGCCGGGAGATAATAAAAAGGGTTTGGGCAGGTAAGCATTGTATATGGAAGGCAGATGGAGTTATTTATGAGAAAGTGTTTCTCTTTAATAGTTATGTAGTAGTATATAAGTATTTTTTTCTTTTTGTCCTAAGTTTCCTGACATATTGCCATTTGGAGAACCACATATGCCAGGGAAAGTGCTTATATAAACATTTTTCAGTCTCCACCAATGATCTTCATATGAAAACTACTGTATGATTGGCTGTCATATGCAGTATTGTGAGGTTCCTCCTGAGGCACATTAACAAAATAACTTCAGGTGGAAGTGACAAACAACCAGGACAAGCAAAACTTAATGATAAAAATTGCTTTGTCTGATATTGTCAGGGGAAGCTGAAACTACACATTTGGTGCCAAAAGTCAACTTGTTCCTGCAATCCTAATATCACCACCTTGATTCCCCCAGCAAAACCTTAGATAATCACCTGTCTCATCAACAAAAAGGATGTATTAGCATTTTTAGCTAAACAATGAATACATTTTAGCTTCAGACTGAAGTTTTGACTGTAGGGTTTCCACAGCTGAAATTTTCCACAACTAGGGGAGCTTGGAGATCAAAAGCCCCCAACCTAAGCTCTTAGCCATCCCCCCTTTCCCTATAAACACCCTTAAATTCATGACATCAATAAATGACTCATTTATGTGGGTTTATTGGTCCAAGTCACTGTTTATTACCAAAACAATTGTAAACAGCAACATACAGTATACAAA
>NW_027319292.1:0-4262 GCF_032062135.1 Pyxicephalus adspersus
GGCCAATACAGTAGAGCGTCAGCTTCCTAGCCAGTAGTTCTGTGGTTAAATGGCGTGTAGGTTGCCTTCTTTCAATCAACCTGGAAAATACATTAGCATATTACAGAGTTTCTCATTTTATCTTCACACTTTTGCAACCCAACTTCACAAAAAAATTTAGACCCCCTAATTATTCACAAATCAATACGTTTATTATAAAATTAAATGGAATACAATATTTTTACCATAAAGGTTTTTCTCAAGAAACATTAAAAAAAATATGTAATAAATAAATAAATGATTTATTAATCATTAATGCTTTCTCCTCTTAGGTATTTAGGCAAAAAGCTAAACATTTTTGTATAATAATTTGAGCAATCCTGCTTGCCTATTGTTAAAAAAACACTATTGATGCTTTCTAACAAAGCACCTGAATTCTTTAGCTTATTTCTTCTTACTACATCTTTCCATTTAGAGAACATGTTCTCAACAGGATTAAGAAATGGAGAGTATGGTGGTAAAAATAAGGCCAATACAGTAGAGCGTCAGCTTCCTAGCCAGTAGTTCTGTGGTTAAATGGCGTGTAGGTTGCCTTCTTTCAATCAACCTGGAAAATACATTACCATATTACAGAGTTTCTCATTTTATCTTCACACTTTTGCAACCCAACTTCACAAAAAAATTTAGACCCCCTAATTATTCATAAATCAATATGTTTATTATTAAATTAAATGGAATACAATATTTTTACCATAAAGGTTTTTCTCAAGAAACATTAAATAAAATATGTAATAAATAAATAAATGATTTATTAATCATTAATGCTTTCTCCTCTTAGGTATTTAGGCAAAAAGCTAAACATTTTTGTATATTAATTTGAGCAATCCTGCTTGCCTATTGTTAAAAAAACACTATTGATGCTTTCTAACAAAGCACCCGAATTCTTTAGCTTATTTCTTCTTACTACATCTTTCCATTTAGAGAACATGTTCTCAACAGGATTAAGAAATGGAGAGTATGGTGGTAAAAATAATACTACACACTAGTAATATATATAGAAGGGTGGATGTGGTCAAAATGCTAACAAAGCAGCATTCACACTAGCCAATTTCCATGCAATGCCCACATGCCTTACTGCATTAATTGGCGGCTTGAAAAATCAGATGAGCAAACAGAGGAGAAACAAAGAAAATTAGCTCTCTACAGCATAATTTTCCCCAAACAAGAAAAGTCTTCCCATTCATTTAGAGCACATTTTAAAGATCCATCAGAGAAGGTCTCAGCCTTCTTACCTGTTCATGAAGAGACACACAGAGAAGACCTGTTTGCACCAGCTGAAAATAAGTTTGTTTTGTGCTTCTTTAGCAAAGACCACAAAAGTCTCAGAGCAGACCAGACATTCTTTGGTTCGTGTTCTCTAACCTTGGAAAACGACAGCAGAGGCACTAAAGGCCACTCCAATACCTCAACTGCCCCTGTGCTAAGCAGCTGCATATATCCTTGGCTCCCCAGACTTGATGTTCCTACACAGGAGAGTTAGTGAAGGAGTGGTGAAAATAGCTACTGGAAGATGCAGATACCTCTGTGTCGGAGACAAGAGTAGACTAAACAGAAGTTGTAGCAGAAGCTAGCTAATATCTGTAAATAGGGCTGCAGTAGTGACGTCTAAGGAAACAGTAGAACATTTTAAATCAGATTTACATTGAAATTAAAAAGGATTGTCCTGTGTGCAGATTTAAACACTTAGCAAAGAGAGTATAATCTCTAGCATTGAGTAAGAGCTACAGGCTCCCAAACTAAAAGTACACAAAATCAGCACCAATGCATAGTTTTACACTCTGCAAATACCAAAAGCACCAAGAATACTGACAAAAGAAGTAGCTATAGCATCAAAGTTTGAGGATTACTGTAGCAGAAAAAGATTACCTTTTTAAAGGAAAATCATTGCCAAATATCCAAAACAAATCCATTATGCAGCCTATGATGTATTTTCTATGTGTGTCTTTTTTTTCATTTGTTACTTCATCCCTAGTTTCTCCTGCTTTGACACAGGCATTCTTGTCTTATATCTGGAGACTTGAAACCTAGTTTAATGGATATCCTGAATGCAGTTAAGAAGTGTGAAAAAAAATGGGCAGCGTTTAGAAAGAGATTTCACTAATATGCCAGGGCATGCAAAGGATGCATGAACATGCTGTTGCATTGGAGGGTAAGATGAGTGAGATGGAAGAAAATATTGCTTGGAAAGGAATGGTATGGAATAAATCACAACCCCCTGCTGACACTGTCACGGATCAAGGCCTTGTAATCGGACTGCAAATTTTGGTTTTCCTGACTGTACTGAAGGTCCCGGTACACCAGATTTAATTTTTGTGAGCTGGTATTTGCAAAATTTCAGTTGTGACCTTTTTTCTTGGCTGTTCGACATTGAATGTGCCCACAGCATGCACACCAGACATCCACCGCCATGAATCATGGCCCCCCCATATTCTGAGGATTCTCAATAATAAGGATAAAGAAACATTCTTTGATATTTAACAAAGGAAATGTTTTCTTTCCCATATTTCTCAGCTGAGATATGAAGCTCAGTTCTCAAGTCCTGACAATTTCTCCTGCATTTGTTCCTCTTATGTCTTTACCCACTATTGTTGATAGCAAATAAAAAAATTCAAAGCAACTTCTGACAGGATCAACAGGAAATAAAAATTATGTTACAGTGGGAACTCAAAACAAAGAAAACAAGGAATGATGCGTTATTAGAACACGTGTTACAATGCTATTGACAAATATGTAATTTTTGGGTTTGTCCCTATTTCCGCTTTATTTTTAGACTGCAGGGAAAACAATGGGCCTTTGCTGCCTTCATTTATTTAATGACAGGTGATCCAATAGAAGGAATCCACAGTTAGTGCATACATACTAATTTTTCCACAGTGCAGATTTTGTTTGGTTGGTAATAACACACACTAACCAGTTTTGTATTTAATGAAATATAATGAATGAAACCTTGTAAAAGGAAGTCAGCAATGTGTTTCCAGCACTACTTAGCAACTAAAGTGATTCAGGAAATAGACATTTTTTTGTACTGTAAAACGTATTATAAAAAATGAATAAGCTCCCACCTGACACTCATTTTGACAGGTATTAATGCCGACATATTAAATTGGTTGTGCAATTTGCAAGATAAAAAAAATATTTTAAAAAATCATCTTGGCTTAGGAAAATGTGGATTAGGATTTTAAACCACAAACACTGGTCCCCTAAAGAGATTGACAAGAGAAGTATACTTTAATTTAATTCACGAGCGAAATTTGTACCTGTTCACCAAATCTTGAAGTTTTTGCATAGGCTCTGGCTCTCCATCTCTTCCACAGGTAAGTATTTCCCGTCCATCATACACTCGAATAATTCGGTCTGCTGTATTAATCAAGAAACAGCTATACAAAAAATAAACAGTATTCAGTTTATTCTATTAGTAGGCAAATGCTGGCAGAAAACAATGCAATACATTAGTCTTTATGAAAAATAGGAATAAGAAGTCTAGAGTTGATATGTTTAGTAATACCTCCTGATTTATTAACAGTTAGGTTAATAAAAAGCGCTGGAGTGGCCTTAAATACTAGAGATATGGATCACACAAATAAGCTTTAGGAGGTTTGTTGTGTTCTCTAAATGCATTCAGGTCTGCGTCAGCAAGATTTGAACTTTGTGTAAATGGGCTTGAATTTAGGTACATTCTGCTTTAGGTTTACTTTTAGACGCTTCCAAGAATATTCAAAACTTCCTGACAGGTGCCTTGAACCTTTTTTTGAGTGATATTTTACCTTCTAAGATGCATTAACTTGCATTTGCACTGAAAGCCAGTGGACATGTCCTTGAACAGCTATTCATAAAACAGCATCTGTCCTGTCACAGCCACGTGCAAATATTCATTATGAGTGCACATATCACTAGCTTCCTAACTGTATGTTAGGGTCGTAGATTATCACTTCTGAAATGCTATTAACCAGAGTTACTATGTATCTTAACATTGTGATTCAGTGGACTAAACTTGTACCTGCTGTGCTTGCATGCTGTATACTACTATACACAAAACCAGGGCGTAATTCCTTTTCCCTGCTGTGAAGGTTTTTTGGTTAAAAGAGCCACGTGACCTGACAACTAATTTTCCAATCCTTGGCAGGACTAAAATTACATATCAGCAAGATGAAACAAAATCACACAAACTTATTATTTTGCAATCAGGATTAACTATGTTACCTGCCCTTCCGTGCAAACTCTAT
>NW_027319293.1:0-4262 GCF_032062135.1 Pyxicephalus adspersus
AAAAATGAAATATTTAGGAATGCCTCAGTTTCTTAACTTGGGCTTTACTGCTATAAAAAAAATCCTGCTAACTATGTATGTTTTTGATATGCAGAAGGACATGCATTTCTATCCCAGGAAACAAATAATTCCTCCACCACTACATGACTTCCCCTGAAATGTTTAATATATGCTATAGACACATTAATGTCCAACAAACTCCTAATCAGAAATCCATTCATTGGGGTAGATACATTCACTGAGGTCACCACAACTGTTATCTCATCAGAGGGTCATCTAAGAGCCCACAAGATAATTCCATCTAAATGCAAAAGGGCTTCAAATTAATTAGCACCCAAGTTTTATTGGACTAGGAACCAAGCTTTGCAGGTCTTAGACACATGGATCCAGGTGGTCAAGCAAAACCAACGTTAAGGTGACTTTACAATCACTTGTACTTTCCTACAAAGATGTCTCTTGAAGTTTATGTGGATTTATAATTTTACTAAACTATTTATTTACTTTTATTTATATATCACTGTCATATTACACACGCTTTACAAAGTCTAAACTCATATCACTAAGTGTCCCTCAAAGGGGCTTACAATCTAATGTCCCTACCATAGTCATATCAATAATAGAGTTTAAGAAGTGCCCAGGGGAAACCCACACAAACATGGGGAGAACAAACAAACTCCTTGCAGATATCTACCTTACACAGGTGTACCACCAGGAGACCCAGGTGAGAGCTAAGCCAGGATGTTTTCATTACAACAGATATTAAGTTATAGCCAACCAAACCACACATGTCCTAAAAAGGATCTATTCCACCAATGGTGGGGTCCTTTAAACAGAATTACAAATAAGTCAACTATGGTTTGACAGAGTCAAGTCATAACCAAGATTGAGTGAATGGCAAGACTTGCCATTGAGAGTCCAAGCATAGAGTATTTACAGGACTTCAAAAACTCAAATTGCCTGTCAATTCCCCCTTGCTATATTTGTTTAACATTTACATTTTAATCTGTAGCTCTTATCCAAAGCAATGCATAATGTAACATTCTTCAACTTTGGTGTATTCTGTATTCTCTATGAGGGCTTTTAATTAAAGCCTTTCTTCTTGGCAGCTATTTTATTACACAAATTTCATACAGAAAATAAAACTTTCCCTAACTTGTCTTATAAATAAAAGAAAAACAAGAGATTAGCAACAGCAAACAATAAGTCATTTTTCAAAAAGGTCCCCTATGTGGCCATAAAATACCCCAGCGATCTTATTTTCGGTTTGTATCATTTGCTCACTGCTTATTCCTGCAGTTTGCTTGGAATGGTTTAAGGCAAATTATAGGCCACTGTAAAAAGTTTTATTTTTGATGAAATTTCTAAAGCTCATTCTCACCTAAAGCGGTTTATACTCTGCAGCTTTTCTCATTATTACTAGATGCCCATAATGAGCCTCCTATTCTGAAGTCAGTGTGAAAAAGGATTTGGTAAGGCAAACAGCTATTTTAATAAAACAGAAAAAATAAAATATGAATCTGCTAAATTTTTGATAAATTCTTTGCAATGTATATAGTTCTCTTGGAGGAAATTGTTTTTTTGCTCAACAAAATTGAAGTAACACTTTAAATGGAAGTACAGTACCACTGAAAATATGATTTAAGAGGGGCATGGGTCAACTGTTTTATTTCTATTTTTATCACCAAGCTGCATTTATTCTTTCCATAATAACAGTGTCGTATCTTTCCTGCTAAAAAATAAACACCTGCTCCCACTTAAATTGAAACAAATTTCTATACAGAAAGCGTAATTTTTTTATATTATTTTATTTAAGGTTGTCAGTAGAGCACCAACTTCTGGCTAAACCCAATTTTGTCTTTTTGTTGGGTCAGAGGTCACTAGGCTACGAGTGGGATGCTATGAATACCAGCTAAAACAAAATATTTTCTGGGTTAATAGTTAACAGGAGTTTATTATAAATATTTTTTTCCCCAATAATTGTTTTTAAAATCTTTTTGTTAAAAAGTTGATTTTTGGTTAATAGAACAAAATAAAATAAAGATATTTAGTTGCAAGCAAACTTGGTATTACCAGCCATTTTTACACTTATACAAAAGCAAATGATGTGTGTGTGTACATATATATATATATATATATATATAAATATATATATATTTATTACTCATGACAATGGCAATAATTATTATCCATTTCTTGCTGAAAGTTGTCATGGTTGGAAACCAGTTGATAAGATGTTCTGCTAAAATCTTACTAAATGCCACAATTTTTTAGGCTTCTCATTTTTAATAAATTAGTTTGTGATAAAAAAAGAACCTTGTGCTATATATAAACATTTTGATTTTATTAAACTGTATCTCAATCAAATTATTTATTAGTCATAAACCCATTTGAAACTTGTGCAGGCGACACTATCCAACTTTTCCTAATCATTATGACATATCAGAGTGTTATTTATATTAATCAGTAGTAAGTTAGAAACAAACAAGCATTTATGAGTATCTGGAAAAGATCAAAGTCTGTAACATTGATCTCATCTGCTTTTATCTCCTAATTATTAAGCCCATTAAAGTATAATAAGGGTCTTGAGTGAGGTCCCGGTGCTAAATATAGGCACAATACAGATTTTACTAACAGGATTTCTTTTTTGTCTTTTTATATCTTTACAAAAATGTTCTTGCTTTCCTTTGAGAGAAAAACAGAATTCTAATTTTCAAGTCTGGTGTCTTTTTTTTTTTAATTTACTTCTGTTTGGTTTTCTATCAACACTTTTGATCTGTAAACCATAACAGAAGTCGGGACGGATGCCTATTCTCCAGATGTCACAGCCCGGTTCTTGAATCCAAAGTGAAAACAGGATGTCAAGATTATCTCGGGAACTTCCATTCCCTTATGAAGTCTGCATTTCACCAGTATTGGCTGCTTACCTCTTTTAAAGGACAGGTTATTTTAATGCCAGGTTTAAACATTTTGTTGTGTGGTTCTGTCATCTTCAATTTCAAATTTCAATATGATAGGTAGCTATGGGGCAACAAAGATACCTACTAATTATAAATGAAGTTAAATATATAAGAATATGTACTAAAACCACAGCAAATGACAAGAATATCAGAGTAAATTTAAAATAAGGTTCTACATTTTTGAGAAGATCTTATTATCCAAGTTATTTATAAAGTAGGAAGTTCAATTATATTAGGTTTTTTTATTTATCTTTGTTCTGAGCAATTTCTCACCTACTTTTTAGTCCTTTCCTATTTCTATGTCTTATGTCAGAGAGTTTGCATACTGTAATTATCCGTTGTGTTGAAATAGGAGTTTGTGAATGGTAAATAAAAACAGTAGCCAATCACATGAGTGTGGTTACCTCTCACCATCCATATTCTACCACTAAGTGCCTGGGAAAGGTTATAGAAAAGAGATAGTTAAGTTAGACATTTTATGATCGTGAAAAATGCCATATAAGTGGATTTCTATGATTGCGTTTGTCTTGCACAAAACCTGGAGGAGTATAGAAAGTGGAAACACGTTATTAGGATTGCAGTTCCAGCCTTACAATCAATTCCACAATGCTTCCAAATGCCAAATTTTCAAATAAAAACCTCTTAGCGGGCTTTGGAGGTTTTAAAGGCATTTCCATTTAAGTCTATGGAATTTATTGATGGAAAAGTCTTTCTTATTGCTCTTATAAATTTTAGAGTTAAAGCGGACCCATCACTGGAATTTTATTTTACATAAAAGGGTAGACAACCCTTTTATGCAAGGTAAAAATTATTTTTTTTTTTCACAAAAAAGGTAAAGCCCCCTTCCTGTTTTTAAAACCATGCAGAGCCCCCGGAATACATATGTCATGCATCCCAGGAGGCTTCTGGCTGCTCCTTCTGCACATGCTTGAACTTAGATGTGACTTTTTTCCTGAAATGGAAGAAAATGTCGATCTCATGCATGCACAGTGAGATTGGTTATCCCCCCCCCCCTTGGTACTTACCTCCACCCCCATTTACAGCAGGCTACAATCTGGTCCCAAACAAGGACAGTGGGAGCTCAGCACAAGAAAAGGTGGGTGTGGTTTTTTTGTTTTTGGTTTTACCACTACAATGAGAGTTTCTTCATGTCTCCCCAAGCAGTGTAACTCTTAACTATCCGTCTGAACAGGCCCCTACACAATATAAGAATGACACCCCTGTTGGCCTTGCTTCAAAAATCCTAAACTTAATTGTCAATTTTGAAAACATATAGCTAGCCACAGCTACAGCAAGTTAAATAAC
>NW_027319294.1:0-4262 GCF_032062135.1 Pyxicephalus adspersus
AACCAACATTTTCCTCTTACATATAGACTTCCGTTATGTTTCCCTGTTTGGAAATTGGCGACAGACTTTATTCAGCCTTTATCACACAGTGGTAACCAAAACTTGACCTGCTGAGTATATAGCTATATAATTTCATGGGCCAGTCTAAAGCTCAAATTCTGTATTTGCAAAGAAAGGCTACATTGGCATGCAAGTATGGACACCAAAAGAAAATGGAAAATAGTATAGACTTCACCCATCTAAAGACTTATCATTATTAAAATGAGACAGGACTATCTGGGCTGGATTTTTAAAAAAATGTATTTAATTTTTTTATTAACATGTATGCAAACATACAATAAAAGAAATATGTGCCAATAAATAACAATATAAAGGACAATAAAAACAGAGGTTTTAAACTTTTCCCTTTACTATTCTAAAACTTACTAAAACTTCATGTAAACCACAACATGGACTAAAAAAAAGGTCTGGGAAACTTGTAAAAAACAATTGTTATCTGTAAGAGGTTCAGCTGCTAAATTTGCAAAAATGTAACCTATTAATAAAACATTAGTTAATGATTATATAAAAACAGATGTTCTAAACATTCCATTCTCTAGCCAAAATAAGAGCATAAATCATGGCTAGCAAGACACCTTTAGGTTGGTTAAAAATATATATTTGTGTTTAAATTCATCTATGCATTCAGTTATATCTTTATTAAAGGCTATAACTGACCAGTCTTGATCACTTCATGAGTCACATTGAGGTATGTTGAATGTAGGTTTAAGGTGAAGACTTAATATGAATATGAATACAGTTAGCTTTTGCTTAGGAGCTGGACAGGGGATTCTGAAACACTCGGATGAACAAGCCAAATGTTGGCTAAATGAGGATCCTCATATAAAAGTACCATATGCTATGTCCATTTTTGAATTCAAATGCAATGTGTAAAACATTAGACTGGAGCTTTAAAGTTTATATGATATAAAATATTTGGGTAAAGGTCAACATATGACATTCTAATGGGTGAAAAGGTAACAAAAGATTGTCATTATTGATTAAACAATCAAGTGTATTTAGAAGGTTAGGCGCCTATCAGTAACAGGAAGATGAGTGGCTTATTTAATGAGTAAATACAGTCCAAGATTTCAACATACTGTGGTTTGTGTGCCCAGGCGCATTACAATACTGTAATTTTTTCAACTTTTTTCAACTTTTGGATTTTGTCCTAGTGATAAAAAAACTGTCTTGAATTGTTATCATTTTTTATAGGGTCTTCTAATGGTGCTTTTAATGAACACTGTGATTTAATAGTTCTAAAACACTTATAGAGGGATGCTACTGAAGAACATTGTTATGGAGGCTAACATGCTTTTAAAGATCATTATTATAGATGGTACAGATTTTTGGAACATTGTTATCGGGGTTAGACGGTTCTGAAGAACATTGTTATGAATGCTAACATGCTTCTGAAGCTTATTGTTCTAGAGGTTTCAGATGCTTCTGTATATCATTATTGGTATATCATTTGGTATATGGGGTTAAGACAATTCTAAGGAACATTATTATTGATTCGGAGAAACATAGTTAGAAGTTGTTTAGATGCTTTCAAAAGGATGATTTGTTTGGATGATTTTAAAGAGCATTCTTGTAAGGAGTTCAGATAGTTCTAAAAAATCAATTAAATCAGGGTTTGGATGCTTTTAAATGGCTTTGTTATAAGGTTTAAGAGGTTTCCAAAATCTTTAGAACATTATATATATATATATATATATATATATATATATATATATATATATATATATATTTATATATATATATGGTGAAGATGTTTTGAAAGAATATTGTTATAGACAGTTTAGATGTTTCTGAATGACAGGTTTCAGGTTATTTGAATGCTTTAAAAGAACATTGCTATGTGCTTTTATTTCTGTATTCTCATCGAGAATTAAATCCTTTAAAGCTTCCGAAAACAGTTTTTTTCAAGTTTATATTGATTTTGTTCTTCAAGCTTCTGGAATTTCCACTTACCAAAAAGGAGATTTGGAATGTAGAGCAAGACACAGAAAAGTCAAGTCAATTTTCACTTAAAGTATAAAGACAAAATATTTATGAGACCATATCATCTTGCAGCAAATCAGTTACTAACATTCTTTTCTAGAATGGAATTGCAAGTGCTAGCAGATGTCCCTTGCTGGCACTCTGGCAAAGAGAAGAAAAGAATAGTGACAAAATATCTGAAGAAGAGACAGAAGCGGTGCAGGGGGGAAAGTTTAAAAAAAAAAAAAATCAATATGAACTATGTGTTTTTTTAGTCCCCACATAATAGAGAAAGTATAAATACACATTAAAATATATACAGTATTTTAATACGGTATTTTAGTACAGTGAAAATGTAGGTGAACTACCTAAACCAGGCCTCCCTAAAAACGATTTTCTAAATATTATTTTGTATCCCAGACACACAGGGGAGTTACTGTAACACTGCCCAGCCTGCACAGGGCTGGCACCATGCCTGTGTCTACCACTTTCTCAACCTACTTTGAAGTCCAGGATACTTATTAGAGGTCATATCTGAAGTGCCGACAAAACATATAAAAGTAGCCCATGATTCATCCTGCCAGGAACCACACACATAAAACTGAATCTTTTGCTTGGAGATAAATTGTAATTTTCTCTCCTAGGCCCGATCCTCTTGAAGCTCAGCAATACAGAACATTTTATCATCCATAATAATCACTGGATGGTGCACTGTTTCTGACACATCATAGTGGAGTTCACACTGACAGTTGACTTACTCATCTACATGTTCTGTAACCGACCAGAGCAGCTGCTGATTATAGAGCGGTTTGAGTGTGAGAAGTCCATAGACAGAGCTGTATCACTCATTATATGAACAGAATGACAGTCCTCCCGGACAGACTGCTTGAAAAGTGATTACAACTGTCTGCATCACATATATTTTTGGCTGTTTACCTTTTTAACCAGGTTGGTATTCCATTATGAATCCTGTTGTGGTTGACTCCTATGTGCCAGTTTTAGTATCGTCAGTATTTATTTTCTATTAGAATAATTATGTGACTAATTTGGCCATATAAGGCACTTATTTAGTGGATTGTGTTAATAAATACCTTAAATGTTTTATTATAGGCTTATAAATATAGAATAGTTATTAAAAAATGTGTAATTTTATATTTAATGGATGTATTATGATTTTAATTCTGTAGCTGTATCCGACATGTAAATACACGAGAATAAACAAAAATATTTTTGGCCCTAAAATTTGAAATAATATTTTTTGCTTATACTTAGTGTATAACAAACTGTTGCCATCTGACATTTTGTTACATAATTTCCATAATTTCCATGTTACATAATTTGGTGGCTAACTTTATTTCAGTAAAGATAATTTAAAAGCAATTTATCATGCTTCGAGTGTCAAAACCACTGGGGGCACTATGTATAGCTCAATGATGGTGTGAGCCCTAGGATGGGCCAAGACGCAGAGTCTAAATAACAGTCTGGTCTTCTTCAGAGCCTCTGGTGGTGAGGGTGTTGCACCACTGACTGAAGTACAAAATGATCAGTCAAGAGAGTAGTCAATGAAGGCTGGCATTGAGGCAAGCAGCAAACAGACGAGGCCAGAAACAAGGCCTGGGGCCAAGTACCAGAAGGCAAAAAAGAGACACAGGTGACATGGGGTAATTGGACACTAGAGGGTGACAAAGGACACAGGCAGCACCAGAACACATGGGTTAGCAGGAGACACAAGTTGACCCTGGAGGCGTGGGTGACAGCCC
Organism: Pyxicephalus adspersus; assembly: GCF_032062135.1. Lineage (NCBI taxonomy): Eukaryota > Metazoa > Chordata > Amphibia > Anura > Pyxicephalidae > Pyxicephalus > Pyxicephalus adspersus. Next base: position 3,783 of record NW_027319294.1, read on the forward strand.
CAGATGAAGAAACACAAGTCACAGACTTGGGCTTTCCTACAAGGACCAAGCCCTTAGATGATAAAGCTGTGTAAATTGACCAGCAGCAGGACAGTGTTGGATTACTGAAAACAGGGACAAGCTTATCAATCCACTGGCCAATTTATATTTGCTAGTCAAAATGCTGTTTTAACCTGGCTCAGTGGCTTGCACTCTCACCTTTGCAACATTGGGTCCCTGGTTCAAATCTGGGCCAGGCCTCTATCTGCAAGGAGTTTATTCTCTGTGTATTTGTGTGGGTTTGCTCTGGGTACTCGGATTTCCTCCCACATGCCAATAAAATGCAGTTAGGTTAATTGGCTTTCCCTCGAAAATATCCTAACACTATGTTAATGACATATGACTATGGTAGGGACTTTAGATTGTGAACTCCATTGAGGGACAGTTGGTGAGATGACTATGGACTTTGTAAAGTGCTGTGTGATAGGTCAATGCTAAAAA
>NW_027319295.1:0-4258 GCF_032062135.1 Pyxicephalus adspersus
AAAAAAAGTGCAGCACCGCCCAGGCGCAAAGACTCCCAGGATACCTACGTCACACCCAGTGCCACAGACTGTAAACTCCTTACAATGTTGCGCACAATAGACACAATATAATCATTTCTGGAGACTTGTAGCCTTGGGATCATACTTTTCTATCATTTTAATCTCAAATCCAGACACTTCAATCTTTTTTCATTTCACCATGCTCAGTGTTACACAGACAACCAAAAACGAGATTGAGTCAACATTTTTCCATTTTAACTGGCTGCAAGTGGGAATTTCACCTGGTAATTGCTACAAGCGAATTACAATTAAAGGAGTATCAATGCTTGTTTAAATACATTTATTTAGTACATTTCTGATAAGATTTTGTATGGAATGTCTCAGATTTTTTGTGTTCTTCCAGTAGCAACAAAAAAACAAACATGAAAGCATTTGTAATTGCAACAATTTTCTGACAAATGCAAGGGCATGAGAAATTGCAAATATTTTTGTCCATGAATAACATATATAAATATATTTTATTTGAATAATATTAAAGTAAAGTAATATTTTACACATATACACACACCACACACTTAGGGGACCTACATTACAGGGCTCTGATGAGTTAAACCTGTGTATAGAGCAACAAGAAAAAATCCAGCATTATGTTTCTGTTTCAAGTGCTGCATATGTACAAAATAATCACTTACTTGAACATTAGGGAAAGGGCACTTATTTCCACTTGGCCAACCCATTCCTGAAAGAAAAAATAAAGTTAATTAAATAAACAGGACTAAAGTGGATATCCCCCCTTAGTATGATAAACCATGGTGTTTAGATTTCTAGCCTCCACAGGGAATGCATCTACTGCTACTGACAGTAAATACTTGCTTGTATATTTTGTCTTAAGTGACCAAGTATACAAAATCCCTAATAAGCTCTGATGCAAGCACCTAAGATCATGTATTATTGGAATCGAATTGATCTGTTCAAAACAAGATGTCACCAAGTTTCCCAGATTTCTTTCAGGGAGGAACCAAATTTGTATCTAAACAGACAGGATCATAAAGAGGTTATAAAAATGCCTGGGAGAACCTCTTAAAAAAATAAATAAATAAAAAGTACCAAGGTGGGTCATAGAACGATGGGGGGGCAGGGTCCAAGCATTGGGGTAGGATTAGATACATTTAGTAGGTTTCTATACTACTAAAAATAAGGAAAAGTCTAAGTAAATACTTATCCAAAAGCAAAAGAGTAAGCTCCTCATTGTCAAAATATTATTACCTGTGGATTTTCTAGACGCTTCAAATATTCATCAAAAGACCCTATAATAAACTGCAATAAAAATAAAGTAAAAAAAACAAGGTAAAAACAATGTATGTTAATACAAAACTATTTATTGCAACCAGAATGACTATACATGATGGTAAATTTTCTAATCAGTCGTTAACAACAAGTACATGGCAAATATATAGCAAATATAGCTTATACATTTCAGTACCAAAATACTACCTCCTCATCAGTTTTTATACAGTAATTGCAGAGCATTTGTTTAAAGCATACCTAAACTCAGAATTTTCACTTTACATAAAATGGTAGAGAACCGTTTTATGTAAGGTAAAAGTTTTGTAGTTAAAATACTGTGGCCACCACCTGCCTACAATTTCTTCCAACCCAGCTTAAAAAAATGTCTGGGTTGAACACTGTTTAGTTTGAGTAAACCATATATTGCAATAGCTCAGACCTTTTCCGGCAGTGCAGACTGGTTTTAGGCAAAGTACAGTATCCTTCTTGGGAAACACAAAGCTTTTACCTTCACACTTTGTGCTTCCAGGAAGCTGTACACGATTCCAAGGCAAAGCTTCAAAACCCCACTAACAGCTTCAACTTACCCAGAAGTCCAGGGTATATCTGAACGCTCCGAGCAGAGAAGTGGTGGGAGAATAAAAAGGTACAAATAATAAAGGTGTTGAATGAAATCCAAGCTTAAAGAATGCAGTGTGTCAACATTTGCAATTACATTTTTTTTTTTAGAAAGGTTGTTGTATTCTTTAACTGGAAAGAAGCCATTGCATTCAAGATTCTTCTTTTTTAATGAAGGACAAATTCTACTAAAATGACAACTATGGACTGTTAAAGACCATCCTGTGCTAAGCGAGTAGGTACAAGCTCTGCATAAGGAGAGACAGACAGGTGTTAGATACAGCCTCTGGCAGCCTAATACTTCAAGAAGAAACATTTGAAATTCTTTTAAACACTTTTACATACCTAAAGAAGAACTAAAATCTCAAAATATAAAAAACTGTGACTAGGCAAGTTATTCAATGAACAAGGAGCAGGTAATGTCAGATTGTAAGCTCTTCAGGGCAGAGTACTCTCCTCCTCCTGAGTCACTGTCTGTCATTTCTAACCCCTCCTTAATGTACAGCAGTGCATATTATGTGGGTGCTATATACTGTTTAATATAATTAATAATGTCCATTCTGTGATACAATAACCTTACCTGCCTGCAACTTTCTAGATCAGGCAGGTAAGCATATTTGCAGCCACATCCAATAAGGGTTGCTGCACACAGATAGCAGAAGCAGCTACCACATTTTTTATATATACATAGCAATCCTTCCTGGATACTCATGAAAACATCAGTATGATGAACTGTAAATAAGATTATTGCATTGCAGCCAGTAGAAAATGTAAAGATGGAACACAAATCAAACCTAAAGGAAACCAAATCCCCACTGATGCATCATTTTCTGTCGCTGGAAAAGATGTTTCCTGATCATTTTCAAGGACAAATGTACAAAATGCACACACAATGTGTATACACAGTTCTGTTCAATGAAGAGGGGTAGGACATGCGAGCAGCACCCTGTCGTGCCCTTGTCTATAGGAACCTACAGTGGTTGCCCCTGGGTCTGTTCATGAATCCATCTGGGACAGATTGATGAACAATGCTGACTGTACACAGGATTGATTTTCACAGAGACTACTGGGTCCATTATTCTGGGACGACCATCATCTGGAGTGTGTCTAACTCTTCCCCATTCTATTGAAAACTAAAAAATGTTTTGGTAGCAGTTCTGTTTTAGTGACACGCTACTAAACTTCCTACCTTCATTTAAATGAAATTTATGTTTTATTAGCTAGGGACAACAGAAGCAGGTGAAGTAGTTTTTTGGCAAAAGGTGATAGATTTGTTACTTTTGCCAAAAACCTCTACGGCCTAGTGATTTTAAAAGCGGAACTAAAGTGGTGGTGGGAAAGAATATCACACTTACCTTTCATCCCGCAGCTCCCTCGATGGCACTAGACATTTCCAGGATCCGGTCCCACACCGTCCTAGAATACTTTACCTCACTAGGGGCTGCCATCTTGTCTTTTACGGTCTTCTTGCAAGATCAGGTGCTGTAGCTTGCATGCATGAGATCAGCATCTCTCCCCTTTGCGGAAAAAATGCCCCTTATGCACATGGCCAAGATTGGGGCATGCACGGAAGGAGCAGCCAGGAGCCTGCCTGGATGTGTGACATATGTATCGCAGGAGGTTCGGCTCTTCCATTCAGTAGCTGCGGCGATCAAAACGTAAAGGAGCAGTGCTGCCTTTTCTTTAAAAATAAACATTTTTACCTTACAAATGTTGAGGTTAGGTCTGCTTTAATACAGAAAATCAACCAACATTTTCAGAAAAATGTCAGTAACAGAAAAGCTTATAAAGAGCTAATATTTCCTTTATTAAGTAGGAAAGGGTAAAGATCAGTTTCTTTTCTGTGATCTGTGTCCTATCAAGGGGACTTCTCTTCATCTTTCATCTCTGATACAACAGAAAGTTAGAGTAAATCTCCTCAGCAGAGTGAGCAGAATTCAACCTCATGATAAGGTTTACTCCAAATTCTGGATCTGTAAAACTTTGTGATGATTGCCACTGGTCATAGAAGACAAATCTACTAAATGTGAACACTAACTTTAAAGGGGTCCTCTTGCCAAAATCTTAAAAATACATTGCACCTCCTGTGCAGTGACATGGGAGTACATTCATACCCAGCACACACAGGGTAAGCCTGGATTCCTGGCAAACAGAGCAGCTCAGCCCAGAGAATTAGGCAGGGTGGAGAGACTGTTGTAGAAGGGAGATTGCCTGTCCCTTCCAGCAGAAATGACCTGTGCCGATCCATTGGTTTGCTGTCATAAAGCCTAAAAATTAGGTGCACCCGGAAACATGTTTGGTGTCTGTTTACTGGACTCAATCTCCTCCTTTGTATTTAAAAAGTCAATCTTTG
>NW_027319296.1:0-4258 GCF_032062135.1 Pyxicephalus adspersus
AATTTTAGTACTTTTACACTTTCTCCCTCCTGATATGTTAATCTAATAACTGACAAAATTGATCAGTTTATTTACACTAAAATTTTGGCAAAAGTTGCAGTTCTTAAATTTTACAACTCACGCAAGTAACCAATGCATGCTGTCAAAGATACTCCTGAAGAAGCCAAACTTGCCGAAACACGTCGGGTATATTAAACAACATGCTTTGATAATAAAATACTATGTATGGTTAACAATATATATGCTGATGAGTTGTTGTATGTCTAGCGCCGATTTTTGGCCTATGGTGAACCCCAAGACTATGTTGTTGTTCAATTCAACCATTGATTACTATGTATTGTATTGAGCAGTTATAAGATTCTAATTACTTTTTCTAACCACTAGTTTGTATAGTGGCCCTTCACAATTGTTAAGCTTTATTATAAATACTGAATGTATGTTTGAATACATTGTTTGTGCCAAAAACCATGCTTAAATCTTTGTCTCTGTTTCTATAGTCTATAAAACAGAATTATGCCTATTGGTCTTAGATATCATATACGAGGGGGGTGCTGAGACGTTCCTGGCTTTGCCCCCTTCCCGATGAAATAGAAAAATGAGTGTGGGGGCAGATGATAGCCTAATATCTTAGTATGTAACTGTGCAAATATCAGGTCTTTGTGATTCTTAAAACTGTTTTTTTATACCTTTATTTATAACCACAGAAAGACAACATACAGGTACAATATAAGAAAAGCAGTTGAGTTTTTGTACATAATAAAAAGAACTTTGTCCAACAAAGTCCTTCTTGCATAACAAAATCAATATATTTGTTGTACAAAATTCGCATCAAGGAACAGTGTAAAATCCATGTCATAACATGACAAACACGTACCCAACTATTGTTGCAATAAAAACATGTAGAAAACCATTGTGTCTGACTGTACTCTATTTTCAGTAATTTTCCATATCATATCCTAATAAACTTAGGCATAACCAAAACTCACAAGGAGGGGCATGGGGGGGTTAACATTTCTAATGTGGGATAGTGTCCTTATAAAGACTAATATCATCTCCATACAATAGTTACCATGCCATCCTAGGTAGAAAATGTGGTCATTTAGGGGTTTCATACAATACAAGTGTAGCACGGACTCATGGGAAGGTTGCATTATACCAAGTGGAGTAGCGATGGCGGTAAAGTTTCTTGCCTTATTCCAGTGGTTTCAGAGTGTACTCCATATAGGCATACCCCTTTAAAAAAAATTTTGTTACCTCATTGTCTGCTGAGTCTTCTGCCTCTAGTAAATCACTGAGCCAGACCATTGTTCTCAGTGTTACGGGTCCAGAAGGTCAGTGGAAAAAAATCCCCCACTGTTTTGAGACCCTTTTCCGCCCAGACCCGGTAACACTAATGGTCCTGTCCTTGTTTGAAGTGAGGGATACCTTGAATGGGTAAGTATTTTGAAATAGTGCATGGCAGCCCCAATCTGCGTCTGAGTTCTCTCCAGGTAAAACTCTTTTCTTTTAGTGAGAAGCTGTGATGGCAGAAGCACAAGCAAGTTTCATGTTGTTGGAGTTATGGGCCGTCATAAAGTTTTTGTTTCTCCAGGGAAAGTTAGCAAAGGAGATTCAAACTGAGATGTCACAAAAACTGGGCGGGGGGGAGTGGCCTTCCTACAGCACTGTCATAACCTGGATATCTCGTTTCAGGACTGGGCATTCTACTGTTTAGGATGAGCCCTGCAGTGGACGCCCCCCAACCTCAACTGACCCGGCAACCTGCGATGCTGTCCATGAGCTGATTATTGAGTACTGACTAATATTCGCAAAAAAGATAGCCCAGATACTTGACGTCTCACAGAAGCGTGTTAGGTTTGTTGTCACCACTATCCTAGACATGCACAGGCTTTCAGCGAAGTGTGTGCCAAAATGTTTGTTCCTCCTTCTGATCACTGTTCAAATAGAACAAGCATCCAAAGCCGTTTTGGCCCATTTTGAAGATACACAGGATTTTTTGGCTAGGTTAGTGACTGAGGATGAAACCTGGCTCCACATCTATGATGCTGAAACCAAGAAACAGTCAAAGGAATGACACCACAGTGGGTCCCCGCGACGGAAGAAGTTCCAAACCCAGAAATTGGACAAAAAAGTTTTATGGGACAAAGACGGTATTCTGTTGGTGGACAACCTACCTCTGGGCTCTAGTATCACTGGACAGTATTATGCTAACCTCCTGGACCAGCTGCAGGAGGCAATTAAGATGAAACGATGTGGAAAGTTGACCAAAGGAATCCTTTTATTGCAGAACAATGCACCTGCGCACACGTCCAAAGTTGTGGCTGCCAAAATAAACACCCCGGGTTTCCAATTGGTCCCCTATCCCCCCTACTCACCCTACCTGGCCCCTTCGGACTATTATCTGTTCCCGAATTTGAGGAAACACCTAAAGGGGCAACGTTTTGAGGACATTTCTAACGTCAAAGATGCTGCTGAGAGCTGGTTTGCGGCCCAACCAAAGGACTTTTATTTGAGGCAAAGCTGCAACTATGCTGTACCAAGTGCATCAGTCTCGGGGGGGAATATGTTGAATAAATGTGTTATTTCATAACTCCGGTTCTTTTCTTTCTGGGCAAAGCCAGGAACTTCTCAGCAACTCTTATCTGCATTTGTATTTTTTTTTTTTATAAATACATCAGCATTTGATTATTTACTTTAATATAAACTGACTTTTCCTGTGTTTTTATAAATGACAAATAATTCTTGATACAATAACATAGCTATACTAGAGACAGGTATACATAATAACTGTTTATTATACTTGCTGCTTGAAACCCCTTCCTTTTAATTTCTGTGTCCAATATAAAAACTGTATTTATAGTCCTTATTGCACTTAAACAAAAATATTTGTTATCTTTATTCTTTAGTTAGCCCATGCTATCACCTATTATTATTATTCTCTATTTCAACTGTGTTTTTTATTTTACAGTTATATTTATATATTGTTGTTTTATATTTATGTTTTTAATTAATATTTCATATATAATTAATGATAATAAATAAAGACATTAAAGGGACATTAAATACAAAGAAACAACACATTTGGAATGAAAATTGAAAGAATGCTTCAATTTTCATAACAGTGTATTTTTACTTTTAACTTGTTTTATTTTTACTTGTACAATTAAAATAAAAGAATTATAAGACAATATAAAAAGAGACAGAAATCAAAGAGAAAGTCCTAACAATGGTTCTTTTTCATACAATGTAATTTTCAATTATCTTTTCCAACCTGTGAATTGATCTTCAATCAACATTTTTAAACTTCATCAATTCCATCTGAAAACAATAAGATAAAGCGTCTAATGATGTTCGTACTAAAATGTTCAATAAGGATAATGTATCAACCAAGCTTTTATCAAACTTTCTAAAGGAGTGAGAATTCCATGTTACTGTTGTCTCATATTGATAATTAGTTGAAACGTTCTCTAATATATCTGAGCTGTTGGGGGATTTTTTACTTCAATATGTTCCTGCTATAGCTAATTCAGAGCAAATTTGTCAATACCAATAATCAAAAATGCTTTTTTCCTCCTAATGAAATCAGAAACAAATGGTTACTCTCTGTAACCATGCTGTTTTATTAAAGGGGACCAAAATATAATTTTTTGATTGCATCACCCAATTTTATTTCTTTGGAGCTTCTGAAGCTCTTGAGTGTCTTCTGACTGTGATGTGTTATGACCGATATTTGGCCATCTGTAAACCATTGCATTATACTTTAGTTATGAATTTCCATGTTTGCTGTATAATGGTCATCACGTGTTGAGTTTTAGGTGTTTTAACAGGATTTATTCTAACAGTAACAATATTATAATTAAAATTTTTTGGTCCCAATATTATTGATCACTTTTTCTGTGATCTTGATCCAATCATGCGACTTTCCTGCTCCTTTACCACCATTGTTCTACTTGAAGTGACAGTAATGAATTTTTTTTTTAGCTGTCACTCCATTCTTTATCATCATTGTAACATATGTTTATAATATAATCATCATTTTTAAAATCCCATCTATTACCATTTTTTCCCAACATTTAGCTCTCTCCTGACTAGTGTTGGTCGAATAGCTCACTATTCGGTTCAGCAGCTATTCACTCGTATATAGCAAAAAAATTCGGGTAGTCGAACATCGAATTCGAACACCATTAAAGTCAATGGGAGAAAAATTCGGGTTTGTTTCAGCACTGTGTAGAGCTTCTACAGCCTCCAAACAGATGTA
>NW_027319297.1:0-4257 GCF_032062135.1 Pyxicephalus adspersus
GATGACATTCTCACAGTGTTAAAAATAAAACAACTAACAATTAAACTTGGAATATTATGTGTTAATATATTTAGTGAGTTTGTTTTAATTTTTCTTTACTGACAGCTGGTAACCTGTTGTACTGTTTCAAGCATCTGTCATCTGGAAAAGAACCGTTTAGCTGAAATGGGCATGTATCTATGCAGATAAATACAACACTTCAGAAAAGGGATGGGTGACCCTTTTAAGTACTAATGATAAAGGTCACTTTTCAAAAGTGTTTATTATCTTGCATGAAAATATACGCTTTCCACCAGCAAATGAGTCATACTTCGCTATTAAATCTAAAAGAAAGTTACATAAGCATCCGACACATATCCTAATTTTTATTTGATCCAATTACTTTTCTAGCTTACAAACACAAAATGCACATTTGTGCAGATATTTACATTGCCTTTTTATGTTGCCTACTTTTTTAACTGACTGAAACAGGATTTAAAACAATATTTCATAATGTGTGCTTTTGTGTGGAAAAAAAATGTTATCAATAAACCTATACAAGGAACAACTATGATTGACATAGAGCACGACTCCAATGCAGCCAATTAGCTGTCAACTTTTTAAGTAGTATATCCTACTGATCATCACTCCTTATACAAGTTTGAATTATCATTTATGCCTAAAGCAAAATGTTTAAGAATTGTTTGCTGCCATGTGGCTAATGCGGAGACAATGAAAAGTTGTCTCTTCTTGGACTTTCCATTGTCAACTGTATATACCCGTAAACAGCCTCCTGTGGCAATGAGCGTATTTGACCATCTGCCACTGGGCACAATGGATAATTTAAAAGGCTTTTCAGGGAAAATAGAGCAAACCAGATAATGAATTCTATAAAGATTTACTTTCCTGCTTTATAAAACAAAATGCAGTAAAAGGCAAGGTTTATCTTGGAGTGATTCTGTACATTAACAATGCGGAACAAAACAGGAAGCAGGCAGGGTCTTCATAGCAAAATGGACATGTTTCGTGCCTTTGACAATAAAGCAAACTTGGCTGCCAGTTCATATTCTTCTTTGTACTGTTCACTCCAGCCTGGCCAATGAAGATGGCCAAAGACCCCGAACCCAGAAGAGGGACAGGTTAAAATGCCAGTGCTGGAACAAGATCTGAGTTTGCTTGAATGCAAACAGACAGATAAGTTTATTTAATTGCAGAAGGGACATTGTCTGTCCCTTCTGCAATAAAGAACCTGTCTGCTCATGTTTTTTTAACATTATGGTGAAGTTCTGCTATAAACGCTGCCCTTCACTTTAAACTACCACTCTTCCCACCACTGCACTCAGCCACTGTGAAGAGACAAATCCTAAGTTTCAAATTTTGTCTTACCCAAGAGTTCAGTGCTCATAAAGCAGTGTTATAATCATGTTTATTTTCACCCCGCCTGGCCAGGTTCAAGAAAAGTACACATTAAATAGAAAACAGGAAGGATGCATAGGTAAGCAGGAGAAAACTGGACTTATGGGTGGGGGATATTTTCACCCTATGCCTGTAAAAATAATTTGTTAGTGGCCCCTAAAGGTAAAACTGTTCAGTCATCAATCAGATCAGGACCAGCAAAACAAATTAGGCTTGTTGGTTGAGTCCAGCCACTTGACCAAAGATTCTTGTTCCTCCCCTGATGCATACAAAAGACAGATTCAAATTCTAAACTAAAATTATTCAAATTCTATCTAAAATAGTCACACATTCTTTAGCTGTGTACATCCGTGTTTTAGATTAGTGGAAACGTTGCATTACTTTATTTATTGTTTCCTTTGTAATTTGAATTCTCTTTTTTTTAAATTCAAATATGTTTATTCTCTAATTATATAATTTGAGACATAATTAACCAGAGCAAAGGGTTGCTTTCAGAGGCATTTTTGGGACATGCTGCAATAAACCAAAAAAATACCTGTAAACAGAAACTTTTTAGTCTCATTATAACTGCACATACCCTAAGGCCATTACTTGCATGCATACCGCGTAAATGTACTAGCACGATACAAAACCAATAAAGCAGTTTATTAGAGAATTTACAGGGTGTTGGGAAATGTTGCTTTCCTCTTGTTAATAATGAATTATAGGCTTCTAGTTCCGTAACATCTCTGTTGTTTATCAGCCTCATTTTTTTATTGTGTTATTCATAAGCTCACATCCAGCAGAGATAATCACTTGTATCAGTGGCTAAAGACACTATAATAAACAGCACAATTTAACTGCGTATAGAAATCCCTGGATTGACCCTCAACTGCCTGCTTCAAAGTTATACACTGCTGTTCATGGACATATCCTTGTACACAGGGATTAACCTTCAAACATAATGTAGAAGCCCATCCACAAATATATTGTTGCTTCCTACATTGCATGAGAATTTACTGCAATGTATTCGATAAGTGGGTAGTAGATACACAGCTCTTTGGCACAAATTCACTTTGGACCATCCTTCACTGACAACAGGTAAATCACATACTATACCAATTATAAGCATAAAACAAGGGTGCTGGATGCACATTTCTTTTTATGAATATCAGAAAATAAGTGAAGAAGGGGAATTTTCTTGTGGCTTAATGACTAACTTCCCAAGGTTTTGTCCCACTGAATGTTTTAGCCTTTTGCAGGTCGGTTCTAAAAAACGTGTTGTCAAGGGTTAGTTATACGGCAGTCAGGTGACTATTAAAGGAAGGCCTACTTTTCACACCATAAAACACTGGAGAGTCCTTAAAGACCATAAGATTGCTGGATATCTAATCCCCTTGAGAAATCTTCCTTCATGTTTACACAAGTGCTTGTTATGGCAGCATGTTTTAATACATTAGCCAGCCTGCATTGTCCTTCATTCTACAAATACACCTTATTTTTTTATGTGTACTTTATAACAACTTGTCAGCAGTTTATGTATAATAGCATTTCACGAAGCAGGGCAACAGTTATTTAATGGACATTAATCTCTGTATACATTGAAAGCACTTTAACCAGCGCGATATTAAGCACTGCATAAAATGTATGTCAAACACGAGCTCTTCGAATTTTTTATACATTTGTCTAGAATAATGCTGTGTCTAATTGGATGTTGGCGGACGAGGTGCATTCATTTGCTTTCTTCTTCTTCCAGCAGTAATCAGATGTGTCCAATTCTTCTTTCTAATAATGCTTAAACATGGCGACATTTAATTAGAGGAATGGAGATATAACAGACACGCTTCTCAAAAAGGTATTGATGCTCAAAGCGCCAGTGTAAGGTATTAAATCAGTTTTCATCCGGTAATATTTAACAAGAAAGAATTATTGCTCCTCCTGGTGATGTTATCTCAGTGTAACCCAGTTAAATTCTCTTTTGTTGCTGCTGCAATATTTGGTACGCTGCCGGAACCTTCCAAATCATCAATTTTCTGACAGTTTTAAGTAGCTACAAATGAAACAGTGAAGGGGGGTATGTCTGAAACTACCACCCTGTGTCTCATGGATCAAAAATAAAACCTTCCTATCAAAACAAAACATTTTACACCCAGTGTGTCATTTTCTGTTGAAAACAGTTTTTTCAATATTACATGTTATTGCTAATAACAAAAAAAACAACAGAATACTTTAATATTGTATTGCCACATTCTTTCTGGCAGTTTTTTGCTGCCTGTCCTACCACATTTAGGGTTTGGTGCACTGAGGTGGAAGTAAACTTGTTGCTCCTGTTTGAAGTCCCTAGGCCAGCTCATGAGACATGTCACATAAAAAGGCTTCTTACAAACTCTGGATATTGTAATCGTCCGCCTCTCTTCAACACATAATTTTGTGCTCCTTACCTCTAATTGTATACCCGTATCCATTCCTGGTAAGATGACACCTCACAGCATCAGTCCTGGTACTCGGATTATCCTTTCCTCAAAAACAACCGCCAGCTTATAGGGCTTCACCACCAAGTCCCTAAACCAACACCAAGTTTTTTCAGTCCCCCAATTCTAATACATTTTATACTTCAGTGGGGGAAAGCTCACATAGGTAGCAAACATAACACAATACTTGGAACTGGCTCCAAAACACTTCAGTTCATCCAGACCCACCTGTCTCGCTCTTCATTCTCTCCCCCTTTCAGATCTCCACATCCTTCACACAAGTTCTTAAGGATGATGGATAAGTTGAGGATTACACACAGGAAATTATCTTTAACTGGCCACTCTATTTAGTATATAATGGACTACATATTGTGTATGTATATATATATATATATATATATATATATATATA
>NW_027319298.1:0-4255 GCF_032062135.1 Pyxicephalus adspersus
TATTTTAAAAAATGCCACTATGTAAAGTGATGAGAGTATATTGAATATAAGAAAGGAAAACATAAATTCTTTTTAATGAGAGAGCCTTACAGCTGCTTGGAATGAGACATGCATTTTTACATTCAAATGCTCTGGATATGGCAACACACACAGGACTTTGATCATTCAGAGGTAGGAGATTTCAAAATTATGGACCTTAGCACAGCAGAGATCTGTAAAAGAGTTGAACAATATTTTTTGACCCATGTGAACTCTTCTAAAGCAAGTGCAATACTTCGAATTTGCTTGTGTGTTCACCATACATGGTTTGGTATCTTAATTACAATTATCATGATAACAAATCCACAACAGAGTGACAAGCCAGTTGTGTATTTTAGGTAGAACCTGCAAACTCCATGCAGATAGTGTCCTGGGTGGGATTCAAACCCAGGACCTAGCGCTGCAAAGGCTGGAGTGCTAACCCCTGAGCCACCGTGCTGCCCGTAGATTAATGATCTTCCTAATTATGCCTGACACGACCTGGAGGCTCTGATTCATTGATCAGCTCATGGTTAAGTGAAGTATTACTATTGTTACTATTATTATTAGTTGCATTATCTTTGGTATTTTTCTCACTCAATATGAGTTTATTTAATTCGAATCTAAGACCAAACAAGAAATGATAGTTATCAAAGTCAAACTATTTAATGCCATTACATATAACTGTTAAAGAAAATATATAGTTAAGGTACATACTTACCTAAAAGGGCATCTGAGAAATAAACAAATAAAAAAAAACAATGCGAAAAGAATCGGTATTCGCGGAGTGATCGAAACAATACTGAAGCGTATGGCTCGGCAATGGTTGCCTCAAATAACTTAGCACTACACTGACGTGACGCTGCGCCTCCCTTGTTTTTAGTCTCTAGTACAGTTTGTAAATTTAGTGCACTATAAAAAGGTGAAAATTGTCATTCAGAATATAAGAATTTATTAGAATAATATTTTTGTTTTTTTTTATCATTAATAAAACATAAAAATTGCAAATAATGTCCAAGTTTTCCTGTGGACCACAAAAATTTTCTCACGGACCGCCAGTGGTCTATTGGCCACCACTGCTTTAAGGTATGGGGATGCATTTGTCTCTCCCATGTGACAGAATTGGGCCAATCACATAAGATTCCATAGCCCTGTGTAAGCTTTAAATCTGGCCAATTTTGGCAAAAACTCCAGAAATGGGGTAAGCAGTCTACAGTCTTATATGCCCAAACCACCATCCTTCTTTTTGTCCAGACACTGCTGTTTGGCACCTGCTCTCTTCAATGGCCACTTGTTAGGGAAATATCAATAGGCTTTTATGGGACCAACAATTTCTGCAGATAAAAACCCTAAAGCTGCCCAGTGCCCTCTCTGGGTTGCAGCCATTTGGGAGGTGCTCTAGGACTGCACTCTCACATGATATGCAGAAGTCCTTTCAAAGCTTTGGGTCCAAATTTCTGTAAGACTACCAGTATACAAATAACTACAATAATAACTTCTGGGCTCCTTCACAGAGTCCTTTGACACAAGCAAAGGAAATCCTGTGAGGAGTTTCCCAATTTCTGCTGGGCTATATCAGAGTTCTGGTAATGAAGGAAAGAGTTGTGGTTTATTACCCATATGATGCTATACATGGAAGGTTGCTGGGGAAGGTAGGGGATGTTTTCTGCTGGGGAAGTGCAGACTTTTGATTGGGAAATGAGGTAAGGTATATGAGGGAAGGAATATTGCTTGAGAGGGAAGGAAGAATCTTTGTCTATATCTTGTCATTGACATTTTTTATTCATCACATTACTATAATTTAGTCACCTGCTGGCCTATTACTATCATAGCATGCTACTATTATGCTTTTCTTAAACTATTTTCACTGCTATTAAATTTGTTTATTTTAATATGTTTACCAACATAATTATATACATAAATCAAATAAATAAAATCTTACATTCTTCTTGCCTTTTTGGCCCATTAGGACTTATTCAATTTTCTGATTTCCCCAGGAAGTTATGGGAAAATGACTTATTTTTTATGGAAGTCATATCATTTTTACAAATTACATTTTTGGTGATACGTTGGCTTTAGGTAACTTTTATAACAAGGATGAGAATATACAGGACTTGTAAAACAATAACGCAAACAAGTGTATAAGCCATCTCTGGAAAGAAATGTCTGTACTGAGACTCCTGGGTGTTTTGTTAGCAGACCAAATCCACTTTAGCAAAAAAAAAATTTGTAAAACTGCAAATCAGCTACTTGGGAATTGGACACACAAGACACAAAAATACTCCAGAAAGGTCAATAGGACCGATAGAAGAGCAGAGTGACAGAGCTCATCACTGCTTCTTCATTTACTGTATGGTCACAGACTGAAGGAGGAGCGAGATCTATAAGTATTATGTGATGTTTAACCCTATTTTAAAATACAAGCAATAATATTAACAATAACAACAACAACAACAAAAAAAACAGCTTAGACTGCAGTTCCCTTGATCCAGCTCTGTTCTCCACAGTACAGCTTTCTATTGCCCTTTTTGCCACAAGTTGTCTTCTGGGTTTATGGTCCTCTTGGTCCCAATATCTCTCAACCTAAATGACTGAGGACATACGTTGTAATAAGTGAAAGACAGGAGCATTGACCTAATGACAACAGTACTGCGCCTTGTAACACTGAGGACCACCAACTGCAAAACATTGGTAGAGAGTGTGCCATGTGGACAGCCAGAGGACAATCCAAGGTAAGTATATTTTTACAGCATATATGGGGGGTGTCCCATGAAGGTCACCTGTGGGAAAGCCCAAAGTTGGGCTTCAAATGCTACATAGAAAAAGGTCCCCTTCTCTGAGAGTGTTGTGTGACAGAACTGTGGATATCTAATGATTGGATGGACAGAAACAAATTCTTTGGAAGTTGTAATGGCTTCCATTCTTTGTATGTGTTTCATCTATGTTCCATCTGTTAGCATAGTGTTCAATTTTTCAAAGAAGTATTCTTCATTTAGGAGTATTAAAATCTAAAGTGAGAGATTTCTTTTTGAATCCTCTTTTGTAAAAATACAACTGCTTAAAAAACCTTTGGAATCCATCACTTCTGGGAGCATTGGGTTCCTGGTCCTCTGTTGTGCTCTGTGCTCCCTTCCACTGAAATCCATGTAAATTTAGACCCCGCTGGGCTCAAGAGGGACCAGCCATGGAATGTATGTGGATATATGTTAGATGCAGCACATTGGCTGGGCAGAGCAGCAAGGCAGGCAGCTGGATAGGTAAGTTTAAACTTTTTTGAGGGATGGATATTACTATACTGCACCCATGAAAACTTGTATAAAATATTTTTAAAAATCAGGCCAGATTACCTTTGTGTGACCTACTGCGATGCTACTCAAACCTCAGCAAATGAAAATGCAATTCCTAAATTTACAACCCCACACCAGTATACCGGAAAGAGCAAGAAAAGGTATATAGATTCCTAGGCTGGCATAAACTAAAGTGCTTGACTCATGTCAAGATGTGTACATAAGGGAAATGAGGTAAGGTATATGAGGGAAGGAATATTGCTTGAGAGGGAAGGAAGAATCTTTGTCTATATCTTGTCATTGACATTTTTTATTCATCACATTACTATAATTTAGTCACCTGCTGGCCTATTACTATCATAGCATGCTACTATTATGCTTTTCTTAAACTATTTTCACTGCTATTAAATTTGTTTATTTTAATATGTTTACCAACATAATTATATACATAAATCAAATAAATAAAATCTTACATTCTTCTTGCCTTTTTGGCCCATTAGGACTTATTCAATTTTCTGATTTCCCCAGGAAGTTATGGGAAAATGACTTATTTTTTATGGAAGTCATATCATTTTTACAAATTACATTTTTGGTGATACGTTGGCTTTAGGTAACTTTTATAACAAGGATGAGAATATACAGGACTTGTAAAACAATAACGCAAACAAGTGTATAAGCCATCTCTGGAAAGAAATGTCTGTACTGAGACTCCTGGGTGTTTTGTTAGCAGACCAAATCCACTTTAGCAAAAAAAAAATTTGTAAAACTGCAAATCAGCTACTTGGGAATTGGACACACAAGACACAAAAATACTCCAGAAAGGTCAATAGGACCGATAGAAGAGCAGAGTGACAGAGCTCATCACTGCTTCTTCATTTACTGTATGGTCACAGACTGAAGGAGGAGCGAGATCTATAAGTATTATGTGATGTTTAACCCTATTTTAAAAT
>NW_027319299.1:0-3039 GCF_032062135.1 Pyxicephalus adspersus
ATGCACAGGAGTTTATTCAATCCCAGCACCCACAGGGGAATCTGGGATTTGCAGAGTATCTGTATAACCAAAACTGAGTGGTGCATACACAGCTTTCCCTTTCTGCAATAAAGTCCTGCCTGATCATACGTTTTTATAGGGGAACTTTAGCCCCACTTTAGCACAGTACATTCTGCAGTTTATCAATCACTAGTGCCAGTCTTCCTCAAACACCCTGCAGCTGTTACATCAATTTTTCTTCTGGAAAGTTTGCAACCATTTGATTTTTGTTTGCTTCACCTGTCCTCCTCCCCTATTAACTTCAGTACATTCTAACTTGGTCCAAATATTGGGTTTTTGTATCTCTTTCAGCACTATATTCATCGTACTTAGTTTATTGTGAATGCTGGATAATTTGTACTTAATATATTTTATTATACTATTTATTATTATTACTATTCATGTAAATGGAGGATTTATCATTGAAATTCGGATTTTACCCTGAGTGGGATCAATATTTACCTTCCTCGATGTCTTGGTATGTTAATAAAACTTAAATGAGGGGTTTTGTCTTGCTGAATAAGAGTGATTCTCTTATTCAGCAGGACAAAACCCTCATATTGTTTTTCCTTTTAGTACTGATGTATATAATTAAGTTGATATGACATTATCTAAAGAATTTTGTGTCTGTGCTGATTTTCCAACTGAAATACATGAATTTAATTGGCTCTGCTTGCAATGAGAAGCAAGACCTAGTAGTGTCCATTTTGTACACAAGAACACAAACATGGAACTCAGCGCTGCGTAATATGTTGGCGCTATATAAGTCCTGTTTAATAATAATAATAATAACATGTCTATGAATAAAGGCTGCACGGTATGAAGGAAGGCTGTCAGTGAGCAGGACACAAATTAAAAATTAACGTGAACATGTTCAAGGTTTGGAATGCAAGAGATGAGAGAAGCTTGTTGTGATATTTAGGATAACATTAATTCCTGATCTCCCCTTTAAATATAAAACTGTCTTATTTTAAAATGTCTTTGTTTGAAATAACAGACCGGGGTCATACATTCCTCCTTATCAGATATTTCTTGATCTGACAACCAGCATCTTTCCAGACCCTGTATTTTACAACACCCATTGTAAAATTTGGAGTTTTGTGTCTCCGGTTGTCATAAAACTCAGATAAGGCTAGCGGAACTCTGAGCTGTATTCTGAAACCCATTTATTAATGAAAGAAAACTATTGGTCTATTAAAATATATTTATTACTACATTTTATTTTTTTTCAACAGTTTTCAACAGTGTTCAAATATTAGATCCCACTCATGTGGCCCCCAAATATTTGTCCCTTCACCCTACAGAATAGGTACAGGAGTACATAGTACTTTACACATTCCTTGAAAGAGTTAAATCTGCTCTGGAAAAAAAAAAGTCTACACAATAGTGAAAAAAATTCTTTATTACTCCTTTTTAACTAGCCATTACCCAGATACGTTTTAGGGTCCAGCTCTGTTTTATAAAATAATATTTAAAATAACACTACCAAAAATAAAAATTTAAAATACTTCAACAAGCTTGGGATATTTTTGGATAGGAACTGGATGCATATGTGTCCCTCTACTAGCCATGAATAGCCCTCTGGAATCTGGCTTGCCAAAATAGGAAAGGGGCAAAAAGTAAATAGCCCCCTTCCCCTTGGCAAAAGCAGACTAACTAATAATTACCTTCGTAGGGCACAACAATGTCCAAATATGAGATCCCAAGCAGACCAGTGCTGGTTATCCCCAATGGCAGAAACTCCACCCAGCTGAGGAAGGTAAAAGTTGCTCCTATAATCTTTTGCAATTTCAGTAGATTGAATTTTATTAATGAATAGTTGGTACCAAGGTAGGCACGTCATTTTATGTTTCATATTGGTTCGACATTAAAAACCTTCTTTCTCACCTGGCTGGTATTTTATTTATGTTTGACCCTTGACCCATCTATTGACTGTGCCTATCGCAGGACTTTGCCATGAATGCTTTGTTTGCACAGATCCTTACAGTGGCTGTATGTCTTATTACAATACATTGGAAGTCTACTCTTCCTTCAACATCCTCTGATCTATGAGCCCGCATAACAAATGCCCTACTTATGAGACAGTTATCAGCTCCTTGGAACCATTTTTTACTGTGTGGTTCTTTTTGATTTGCCCATGTAATATTTATAAGGGGTGCTCTAGGAAAAAGAGTTGGATGAGATAAGCAGCTGTACAAGTATCTGGTCCCCGGAGTTCCCATTCTGTCCTCTTCTTTTCTCTTAGCCCTATTGCATACAAACACACTTCTACTCTTTGTTTTATATTTTTTCTGTTTTTTTTTTCTTTCTTTGGTGTCCGACCTACCTCAGGGTGGTACTTATTAACATTTTTTAGATGAATACATAATATAGTTTGGCAATACTTTGCCTTTTGGTTTGGTATCTTCATTGGACTTTATGAAGGCACCATCCAGATTTTTGTTTACATTTTGGTGCATGACTGTGCCAGGTCAGAACCTTTGCCGGCATAAATTCCCCCCCCCCTCCCCTCACCCCACCTTTACCCCGTTTTACCCTTCTTCCCAATAAAGACACCTGCAGGCATAACCTTATCGGCTGTTCATTACAAATTATTAAACGATTGTTAAAACACTCTTACATATTAACATCACCTAACTTTATACCATTACAACAGTACAACATTACAGCATTTACCAAACCCTGCATAACCACCACTCAGGTTGCAGGTCATTGAAGTCATTATCTTCACCACCAAAAACCAGGAAGCTGCCTTTCTCATAGATTTACCAGGCTTCCAGGCGCAACCCCACCGCCTAGAGAACGATATCACTTACTCATACAGTCCTACCAAATGACCACCCATTTTGCTGATAAATTACAGGATTTTTGAGAGACATATACCTTAACCTTCTCCACATGTGTCCTTGAGAACCTCAAAACACCACCGCGAACAAGAGTAACATCTTAAACTTGTGCACCCCTTCACACCCACAGGGCTCTCCCTAAATCCCTTCTTGC
>NW_027319299.1:3549-4253 GCF_032062135.1 Pyxicephalus adspersus
TCATAATGTCACATATTGGTATTTGAATGTATTATGTAAGTTTTTCTTTTATGAATAAATTATCATGGTTTTTATTTATTTTAATTGTTTGACATTTGCTAAATAGGCTTTAGTTTTCCTTTAATATACTTCACTCATGTTGATTTGCTGCCACTGTTCTACACAACTCCTCTGTTCATTTGTAGTTGTGTTATAGGTTTGTTCTCATTGTGCTGTGCTGCCTGATCTTAGCCCTATTGCATACAAACACACTGAGTTGCTTCTCATTCTAACACACATGATGGTAATGGAAGGAGGTCCAGGTTATATAATTGTATTATATATATATATATATATATATTATATAAGCTACTGTACAGTTACATTACCTTTTACACTATTTTTTTTTTATAATGTTTTAAAAATTTTTCTTTTAAAGTTTATTATTAAATTTATAAAATTTTGGACATATTTCGGTGAGTTATGCCTAAGAATTAAAGCCCACAATCTAAAGAAAATTTCTATGCAAAAAATGTAATGCTTTTTGCATGGAAGTAAGGAAAGAATTAGAACAGAGTTGGACTCTGTTTTAAAATTTACTACACTAGGTAGGTGTTTTAGAAAAATATTGTACTATACAGTATACCGAATTATTGAATTTTCAGTATTTTTTATTTATTTATGCATTCTTGTTTAAGCTGATTTTTGTGTTTTTTATTTAATTT
>NW_027319300.1:0-1560 GCF_032062135.1 Pyxicephalus adspersus
GTTACCAAGAAAGATTACACTGACCTGTTTTTGTTTTTTAACCCAAAGTTTTATTGCTTTATTCAGGGCTACTCTGCGTGGCACATAATGCACTGGTATGTATCAAAGCCTGTTCAGATTTGTTTTTACCTAGTTACCTATTACATGGTCATGTTCTATCTCACTTGTAACTGATATCCACAGACCAGGTGTGGAAGGAGATTGTGTAACAGGTTTTATTATTATGGTCCATATATAGAAGGGAATAACACTGTAATGTCAAAAGGTTTTCCTTAGTTCAAATTTATGTAAGATACACTAATTTACAGTAAGAGTTGGTCACCTTCTCACATGATTGTTATCCTAATAATGACCACTAAACTGGCTTTAAATTATTCCCTATGTCAATTATTCCCTATTCCATATGTGCTCTGTGCTATATATGCTGTAGGTTATTAATACCGTGTGTTGTATAATATTATTATTATTATTATTATTATTAAACAGGATTTATATAGCGCCAACATATTACGCAGCGCTGTACATTAAATATGCTAAAGCCTTGTATCTGGCTGTGTGTTGTATGTTTTGTGTGATCTTTGATTTTATTTGCACTTTGTGTTTGTATGCTTTTATGCTCTATGCTATGTATATTGTGTGCTCTGTGTAGTGTGTGAGAGTTTTCTGTTTTGAGTGAATTGTATGTTGTGCTTTGTTGTGTGTGATATCAAGCAGTGGTCCCCATCCTTTTGGAGCTCGCGGACCACTAAATGCATAGACTTTGGACTGCGCATGCACGGAGAGCCGTGTATAACTCAAAGAGGAAGAAACATCCCCCAGAATGATGTCATGATGCCAAAACCTGCCCACTCTCCCTGAGTCTGAGCCTGCAATGGGAGAGTTGGTGAGTTGTGTCCAGAAACGCAATCCGCCCACCGCCCCTGGGACCCCTGGTATAAAGAATTATATCAGCCTTCTCTTTAGTTCTTAGAACTGTAGGTGACATTAGGGAGTTACATTGTATTCTTAAAGTACAAAAGCTTCTGTTTTACAGTCTTAACAAGTACCAAATTAATTTACTTTGAGTTGCAAAAGCTTCTTTATTAAGCAAAAAATGTTCTTTACCTTCGGTCACTCAGCTAAAAGCTCTATTTTTTGTTTTCCACATGTTCCTCCCTCCCAGACACTGCAGCCCCCCACTACAGTGGGAGGGTTTCAGTAAGAGAGCCAGTCCTACCAATCCAGCAATCAGTGGGCAGGAAAAGATGTGGCCAGGTGCTGATTGAAAGCTACAAGCAGGTGAACCATTAGTGACAAAGCTACAACAGCCACACCCCCTGCAAAATGAAATTTATGAAATGGAAAATAACTGAGCACAAGTTTTTTAGAAACCGATAAACTACAATAAAAAAATAAGTACAGCCCATAATAAGTGTGTTCTTTTTTAATGTGCGTACACACTTCCAATTTTTATCGTTCCAATCGAACGACGAACGATCGATTGGGCAAAAAATCGTAAAAAAGTAACCAACGACGCCGACGAACGAGGAAACTCGTTGGAAACGAACGACCGGACCGGCG
>NW_027319300.1:2609-4252 GCF_032062135.1 Pyxicephalus adspersus
ATAATTTTCCCCACTGTTGCATAATATCTGTTTTCTCATATTGTGACTGCTAACCAAGTGAAATTAGAGCAGTTATTTCTAGTTACATAGAGTCAGTATTCTCCTATTGTTGCTGATAAAATTTGCCTGTTTTTCTCATATTGTGACTACTAACCAAGTGAAATCATAGCAGTTATTTCTGTTTTCTCTGAAGGGGAACAGAACAGAAAAAATAATTCCAACTGACCCCAACTGTTAGGCTAGGGAAACTATTGATAGTACTTTTTGCAAGAAAATATATAAATGTTTTCTTGACAACAGAAATCAATATAGCCCCGCTTCAGAATCTTTTTTTTTTCTGCTCCGATTTTTTTTATTCCATACCTCCAAGTTGGAGGCTTTGTGGTTGTTTCCCAAAGGATGCCATCTGTACGGAAGGGTCAATTTACTCTTGAAGGTTGAAAGGAGGAAATTTGAGGGCTTCAGGAGATGTTAGTGAAAATAAAAAAAAAAGGGAAAAGATTCTATGAGTACTGGCTTTTGCCCAGGAAAACATTGAAGTCCCTTTCCTCACTGAAGCCACTGTTTACTGAAATCTTGATTTTTTTTAATTGTGGGCAAAAGTTTGAGTCCCAGCTCTCCTTAATGTTCAGCCAGTCCTTCTAGCTACAGCCATAGGAAATTAGGAAAAATGTCATGAACGTTTATATAGCTAACTACTTAGAGCAGGGTGCAGGAAATGGAGCATGCCTTGAAGTACAAAGAACAAGGTTCGAAAACAGCAGACCCCAAAGTGGTAATATAGTACACTTAACCCTCCTGCCACCATTTTCTTAGAGGACAAAACAAGAGGGTCGGTTTTATGGTGGTCCAACAAGCAACAAAGACCCACCTACCCTTCCACCATCAGTAGTGAAGATATCTCTCACTTACATAGGAGCATGTCACTAACTCCAGTTATTCGTTTGTGACAATGCTGGCAGTTGATGATTGAGAGCTAGGGCAACAGTGCTTCCATGAATACCCAAGAGAAGAAGTCATCATTCATTTGTAAGCTTCAATTTGTAGTTTGGAGCTCACACAGAGCTTACCTTGGATGTCATAAGAGTTGTGATGGAGTATTAACAAGGCAAGGCAAGACAAGTCTGCTAAGGCTCACATTATTAAGGAAAAATTGACTAAAGAGAACCTGTTGTTTTGCCCTATATAGGTTCACCTTACCTTTCTCAAATTTTGATACCCATTTTGTCCGTTATCACATTTCTTTGCACTGTGGGACTGAGGCAAAATGCCTGCAATTTTAAACTGGAAAGAACAAGAAAGGAGTAAAAACGTTTTAGGATTTTATTACGCAATTTGTAAGCATAAAATCAGCTAATATTAGAATAACATATTGGCCACCAGGGATTTTATAATGATAATAATAATACATTAATAAAATTAATATTTATTTTATTCTTTAATGCAGAATTAGTACCAATAGTTTAAGTTTTTCAGACAGGGTCCTCTACTACTGTGTCATTGGGCCTGATTTAATAAAGCTCTCCTACGTTGGAGAGGATACACTTTCATAAATGAACCTTGGTGATTCAACAAACCTGGAATGGATCTGATCCAGGATTAAAAACATTCCCAAATACCAAATTACTTTTAAGAAATCCATT
>NW_027319301.1:0-4251 GCF_032062135.1 Pyxicephalus adspersus
TGTGTTTATTTATAAAAAAAATACAGATATTTTATTCTGATCCCACTTGTTACCTATCAAAAAAGCAATAAACATTTCTGTATTTGTCTCCAATAAAAAGATATTTTATTCTGATCCCACTTGCTATCTATCAAAGAAGCCAGAAAAATGTCTGTATTTCTTTAAAAAAATACAGATATTTCATTCTGATACCTCTTGCTATCTATCAAAAAAGCCAGAAAAAATTCTGTATTTCTCTACAAAAAATACAGATATTTAATTATGATACCTCTTGCAATTTATCACAAAAGCCAGAAAAATGTCTGTGTTTATCTTTAAAAAATACAGATATTTCATTCTGATCCCACTTGCTATCTACTAAAAAGGCAGATACATTTCTGTATTTCTCTACAAAACAATTCAGATCTTTAATTCTGATACCTCTTGCAATCTATCACAAAAGCCAGAAATATTTCTGTATTTTTTTATAAAAAATACAGAAATTTCTTTCTGATCCCGCTTGCTATCAAAAAAGGCAGAATATTTCTGTATTTCTCTCAAAAAAATACAGATATTTTATTCTGATACCACTTGCTATCTATCCAAAATGACCGTATTTACTGTGATAGCACTTGCTATATATCCACAAAAAAAAAAAAAAATATTATCTAAAAAAAATACAGATATTTTATTCTGATCCCACTTGCTAACTATCAAAAAAGCAAAAAAAAAAATCTGTATTTCTCTCCAGAAAAAAAACAGATATTTTATTCTGATCCCACTTTCTATCTAAAAAGCAATAAAAATTTCTGTATTTCTGTAAAAAAAAATACAGATATTTAATTATGATACCTCTTGCAATCTGTCAAAACAGCCAGAAAATTTTCTGTAAAAAAATACAGATATTTCATTCTGATACTACTTGTTATCTATCCAAAAGGACAGAAAATTTTCTGTATTTCTCTACAAAAAATACAAATATTTAATATGAATCACAGCTGTGTTACAAGTGATATAGGCCTCAAAGTAGATAGAGGCAGAGGGCCCTGGGGGAGGTCCTCCGTAAAATAAATTAGCCAGTTACACAGCTATTTTGCAAGGTATAGGCCTCAGAGACAGAGTAGAGGGCCATTAGGGGAAGGAGTAGAAAAAGATGTAGAAGGCTGTGAAAGTGCTGTTCCCATCAAGGCGTCAGCAGGCTGTAAGGATCTGCTTTTACTTCTAGTTCCTCGAATGCACCCTGACTTCTCCTTCAACCAGAGAGAGAGACGTCTGGAGAGATATCCCAATAACACACATGCACACAGTATGGTCTTAGGAATAGTCTCTAATCTTTATTTGACAAGGCGGTCTTTTTATACACATAGTTATACAAGGGGGTGGGCTTTATTTACATACAGCTGTTTAGGTTTTGGCCATATATAGTGTTATTTGATACATTGTAAGGCATACAAGGCATACATTGTATTTCAAAGAATTTAGAATTTTCGACATCTGGGTCTGGTTCCCAAACGGGAACTCTGTCTGTTTTCGCCCTTTTGCCAGGTGCTGGACTATCACCACGTCTCCTGGTTGGAAAGGATGCGTTGGTTCCTGTAAAGAGAAAGGAGAGGCACGAGCAACATCTTTCTCAACTTGATCTAAAGTTTCTACAAGTTTCCTCACATATTCTGCCTGTACTACTTCTAGAGGTGTGTTCATGTATGAGTTCAGAACATTCGTGGGGAGGAGGCAAATCATCCTGCTCTCCCTTTTATCCAAGTAGGGCATTTAGTATAGCCTTTGGACCGAATGTGGGTGCTGAGTATTTAATATGAAGTTGGGGATTTGAGAGTAATAAGACTTCATAGCCGCTCAACCATTGTGCAGACATATGTTGTGTATGTATGTTTTTTAATAGGGCCTGAACATTGTGTGAGGTATGCAGAGTGGTGGGATGACCTAAGGGTGATAGGCGTGGCCATCTCAGCGACCATGGCACAGGCTGCCAATCTCCTGAGACACGCAGGCATGCCCTGAACCTGTACCGGAATCACTTTTGAGAAAAAAAGCAACAGGGCGAAATTTACCTCCATGTTCTTGCGCCAGGACTCCTGCCATGGGTTTACAATTGTCCCTGGCAAATAAGTGAAACATCACGCCATAGTCGGGTAGGCCCAAGCAAGGACTTGAATCCATTGCACATTTCAAATGACTAAAAGCTTGTAACATTTCATCAGACCATTTAATACAATCAGGCATATCAGCCTTAGTGGCTTGTCTCAGAATATGCACACACATACACACACACACTTAAATGTGTATGCATTCTGCACACACACACACTTAAATGTGTATGCATGCATTGTGCACACACATACACACTTAAATGTGTATGCATGCACTTAAATGTGTATGCATGCATGCATTGTGCACACACACACACACACACACACACTTAAATGTGTATGCATGTATGCATTGTGCACACACACACACACACACACACACACACACACACACACTTAAATGTGTACGCATGCATGCATTGTGCACACACACACACTTAAATGTGTATGCATGCATGCATTGTGCACACACATACACACACACACTTAAATGTGTATGCATTCTGCACACACACACACTTAAATGTGTATGCATGCATGCATTGTGCACACAAACATATAACTGTGTATGCATGGACATACATGTATGCTCATGCAACTAAAACCAGAAAAGAAATAAAAAAACAAAACAAACTTACGAGAATAATGTATCGTAGGTCCCTCTCAGAAAACAACTGGCGTGGCCTCTAGATAAGGCGAACGCGAATATGAAACTTCCGGTTTCACTTCCAGTAGGTGGAAAACGTGCGTTTTCTACGCATTTGCATGTATGTAGCAGGGGCACTTTGACGCACAACAATGCACAGCAGACTTCTGAGGTTTTAAGAAAACAATTGTGCTGTTTTTAGCCTTTTAACAATTCATACAAAGAACTGAATAAAAACAATCACAATTGACTTTTTAAAATTTTAGGTCGCTTGGATCACCCAAGGTTAAAAGATCCTGGGAGATTGTAAGATCACATAAACCCCGTCCAAAAAATGGACAAACAACAACCACAACATTTTTCAAACAAGTTTATTCCAAAAATAAGTTTCAAAAAGGTCACAGTAAAATATAGAAACCACACAGACACTACTAAATTGACATGACAAAAGCAAAAAAATTAAACACAAACACCAAACACATGTAAACCCACATTTCCATATAAAGCCAAAATAGTTAAAAAATAGGCCAACAAATGTTGCCTTAAAAAAATACTTGCCAAACCAATATGCAATTTGAACGTATCAAGAGAGAAAACTGTATTAGCAAATATTTATGCAAAACAAACATTTAAAGGTGATAATAAAAAACATATTATTTGTAAGGAACTTACCGTATTTTTCGCCGTATGAGACGCTCCGGAATATAAGACGCACCCAATTTTAAAGGAGGAAAATCTAGAAAAAAAGATTCTGAAAGATTATTTCCCTTCTGATCACTCATGTGCCATTCATACCAGTATTCCCCTTCTGATCACTCATGTGGCTCGCAGCGTGTCCCTCTCTGCAGACGGAGGGATCCGTCCCGGCCAAACTACTGTTCGGCCAGGCGGCATCCCTTGCATCTCTATGGACGTGATTACAGAAAGTCCTGTTCTCAGCACTCCTTAGGAAGTGCAAAGTAGGGCACGTCCCAGGGGTGCTGTGGGAAGAGGTGCGCGCACTACCTACTAGATTGTAAGCTCTTCGGGGCAGGGTCCTCTCCTCTTTTATCACTGTCTCCATTTGTCTGTCATTTGCAATCCCTATTTAATGTACCACGCTGCGTAATATGTTGGCGCTATATAAATCCTGTTTATTAATATAATAATAATAATACCACGTGTGCCTCTTGTACCCTCTGAGGGCGTGGCACTCGGCTGCCTCGCCACGGGGCGGGACATAGTTAGTTTGAATTCTTTGCGGCCTATCGGCCTCAGGGGATTCAGTTACCCTCCAATCAAATGGCTCCAGGTGGCACAAGGTCATTGGTCACTCTGGCCATTTAATGAGAACCTGTCCTGAACACCATTGCCCACTATAAGCCTCTGTGTACATAGTGTGCTTGGGTGCATTCTTTGTGTTGGTTAATGTTTCTCCAATTTGTCATTATCATAGCGACCTGGTCTGATACCTGACTCTTGCCTGAACTCTGCCTGTCCTGACCTCGGATTGTTTGTGACCTCTCTTGTCTGCTGCCT
>NW_027319302.1:0-4249 GCF_032062135.1 Pyxicephalus adspersus
GATGGCAACGAGGGGGTTAAGTAGGAGTTTGGTGTGGAAAACCATGCAGAAACCATGCAGACATTTGTACTCAATACTTGTGCAAACAAATGACAACACATTGCTGAAGAATTGCTAAACTACCCAAACTGGCATTACAAACCAGTCACAAAAACATTGCAGCAATAGATGAAACTAACAATCATGAGGATTACAAAAAAATCACATCAATGCATAACATCCAAGCAAACTTACTTGATTAAACACACACACACACTTGAGTAGAATGTAAGATAAAAAAGTGACACTTACACAAAAATAACATCAAGCATTAAAGATTCAAACTGACCTGTAAAATGGACTGGAGATGCGCACAGAACAGGGCGCAGGTGTGGGCTAATCAATTGCTATCACCTCACCATTGAGGTTAACATCTCCTCCTGAATCGTGCAGCTGAAAATTAATCGCATTAATTAACCTTGCTGACTGGCGCGTCCGTACGCGTATTTTATTGATGAATCAGGGTGACTATCTCTACATTTCTTGACATTTTAGGGACACACTATTCTACTCTACAACTATATGTCATGTTTATTATATAAACTGTTTTAGGTTTTCACCCTTTTGTTTTTGTTCATGTAGTTAAGCTTTGTTTTTGTTTTAAAACTACCAAAGAATGTGGTTCATATTTTTTAACTGGTAAAGTTCCTGATTTGTATGCATGCTATGCTACTACTTTATAGCCACTTGATAAAAACAATAAATAAAACCTTATTGTTTTCATTTTTTTGTCTTTTGTTTAAACTGGCCATGTGCTTTGGGAGCCAGAGGCAGGATGTTGATGTACCTCTGGCTCAAGTTCCTCTGGAATGTCCCAGGAATCCCCATGGTGCAGGCACAGGTTGTGCAGGACACAGCACGCCATGATGACCATGGCAGCTTTCCATGGCGCGTATAGGAGCTCACCACCGGGCCGCGCCAAGCACAGAAACCGTGCTTTTAGCAGCCCGATGGTTTGCTACACAACCCCCCGGCTTTTTTGCAGAGCCTTGTTGTAATTATGCTCTGCTCCAGACCAGGGGTGACGCACAGGTGTCATAAGCCATGGAAGCTGCCCGTATCCTTTGTCAGCTGTAAAAAGACTGACTACTTGTTACTATTGACTACCACACTGAAGTACTATGAGCTGTGAAAATAGTAATTATACTAGGGCTTCCGAGAATATCTGAAAGTTAGTTCTTCCCCCATGCTCCCAATATTGTACAATATTTATAAAGTATTTGCTAAATTAGATGTTAGCACAAAATATGACATAGCAAGTCCCAGCGTGAAAGAAATACTGACATGGAACATAGGTAGTGGGTTACCTGAGAGATAGGACCCGGCGCCCGTGCCTGCGATTGGGAGCAGCGGCACCGGCACGGCTTGCAGTGCTAACAATAGGTAATAACCTGGCATTCTGACAATGCAAAGGGACATAGCAACATAATAGGTGTCTTTAGGATTTTACTACTGTTAGTTGTATTATAGTTACGACATTATACATTACCTATTAACCAGCCCTCAGACATTTCTCCAGAGATGAATTTCTGGTAGAGGGCTGTCTGACGCAGGATATAGGCATCATGGCGGCTACGCTCCAAGAAGATGCGTGGTGCCCGGACCGTTTGGGAAGTATGAGCTTGCTCCTCTGGTTGCTGTTGTTGTTGCTGCTGCTCTTCTTCTGTTATGACAAGGAATGTTGAGTTTAATGTCACAACAGCAGTTGTAAAGAGCATCTCTAGTTCCAAATTTGGATCATGACAACAGCAAACAAAATCCTTGAACCGGCGCACCATTGAATGTGCATGCGCATGTGCGCGTTTGCGTGCGCACATACTGAATCCCTATAAATTTTCACAGAGTTTCTTAGCCATTCTGCTCATGCAAACCAAAACTTGGAAAAAAAAATAAGAAAAAAACGGAAAAAGAACAAAGGCTCTGACAAGAACAAGTAAGAATACACCATTGACTTTATTCCTCCAAAAATGTTTTGGGTGTGTTGTCCCATAACTGTTTTATTTTGTGACTTCTAGTTACCACCACTACCACTATTGTTGCTGCTGGTGGCTCCACCACCACCACCACTACCACCCCAGGGTCTTCAGTCCATAAACCAACAGGCAGTTCCCTCAGGCCAGCTAGGTTGCTCTGTGAAGCAGGCCAAGTAACATCTAGGCCCCTGGTCCCTCAACCTGGCACCTGGCACCAGTTTGAGCTGGACCAGGGATTCTGCTTCCAAGGCAACCAGCTTCACTCCTGAGCAAAATGCAACCCTCATGGAGTCCTACGTACAACATTTTCCTAGACTCCGTGGGGGCTTGCACTCCCAGACTTCCCATGCTGTAAGGCAGGGACTCTGGGAGGAAATTGCCAGGAGTTTAAATGCAGTGGGCAGTATACAACGGATCATTACCCAGTGTCAAAAACGTGTGAGTGCCATCTTCAGACATGTCAAAAGGGTCCTGGCCACAGAGGCCAGAAGGAGTGGGACCTATCCTGAACATCTTGTGCAGCGTCTCAAGGAGTATGAAAGATTGGCGTTGCCATTCATTGGGCCAGAAACGGTGGTAGGGGTGGACTACCGGGATGACTCAATGTGTCTAACATTTTGTCTAACATTAGTTGATGTTTCAATGTCAGGATGCTGTCTGCATAATGTTATGGTGACCCACAAAGTTATGTGATATTATAGTAATTTTTTTTTCCCTTATAGCAACCAGTGGATGCAGGTGGATTGGCTCAACCCAGTATGGGCAGCCAGCTTCTAAACCTCACTCAGAGGCTGGTTAGCCATTTTGATAGATTAGTGGAGTCAAGGATGCCTGGCCCAAGTTCAGATAATTTGGAACCGGTCCTACATGAAAACATAAATCAAAATCGCCAGGACCGAGAATTTAACCAACAACATCTGGCGGCAGTGCATCGTCTGATAGAATCGGTCCAAGAACAATCGGCCACTTTGGGTGCCTACATGTTCAGAGTTGACCATTTCTGTAACATGTTAAGTAAATCCCTGGGCCAACAATCTCGCCTACATCAGGCGATAATTCAAAGGCTGGGTTGGCAAATCCCAATAAGCCCTGCTGGCCCCCATCTCCTGCAGAGCAGCCAGCTCCATTCTTCCCCCCGGCTCCACCCTGTGCCCCTGCCCGGCCACTGAGTGCCCTTGCCCGTCCACCCCGTGCCCCTGCCTGTTTCTTTTGATGTGGCCCAAGTACGCTCCAAATGCAGTTTTGCTATCTACTCCTCAAAGAATGTTCCAGTTTGTAAATTTGTCAAAGTGATTCTAATCAAGTATGAAGCTTTGAAATGTGCACTGAAATAAAAATCAAATTAAATTCACAAAATCTGGCTTTTAGTTTTTTTTACAAAAGTTTTATTTTTTGAATCTCCCCCCAAATAACTTAAAATGTGCAAACCCCAACAAATATAAAAATATAATAATATAACCAAACTTCTTTTAAAACATATACAAATTTATTTTTTTTAAAACGGTATCGCCTGGGCAGATCCCGAGGAGGGTCCAGCCTAAGGTGGTGCTCCATGGCAGACATCCTCCGATGCAGCCAATACAGGCTATCCTGTCTACTTCCTGCCGGGTGAGGAAAAAACAAATAATAGATTAACTGGAAGAGTTTGGTCCAAACATTTTTTAAAAGTACTGTCCTTTTAAAAACTAAACAAATGAAAATATAAACTTACCAGGAGGATGTCTGCCATGTCGCCGGGGTTGGGGTGGTGGGGGGCTCGGAAGCTCCTCAGGAGGGCTGGCTGCCTCCCTCGATGTGGAACTGGCTGTGTTTGTAGAAGGAGACCAAAAAAATATGAGAGGTAAGTACTGACTAAATGTAACAGTATAATATACAGCTAGTTCTTTAATTGCACAGTGCTAAAAAATTCAAGTTATGTCATCTCATCTGACTGTTTTGCTGTTTACACAGTGCCAAACAAGAAAGAAAGGTTATTCCTGGGGCCAAGCTAATTATGGCTATGGAACTAAAGTGATGCAGTTTGAAAATGGTGAAAGTAGTGTGAGAATGTGTTGAATTGCAACATATGTTACAAAAGTTGATTCTAAGGTTAGCTTACAGGCAATCTCCTCGGCCTTGGCCGCCTCCTCTCCTTCATCGGAGGACTCTGGCTGCAGATGTTGTGCAGCGGGCTCCTCCTCCAGATATGGCTCCTCCTCTAGGGATGGCCCCTCCTCCCCCGGGGATGACACCTCCTC
>NW_027319303.1:0-4249 GCF_032062135.1 Pyxicephalus adspersus
TACACACGTGCAATAATTGTTGCTGGAAACGAACGATCCACAACAGATCGTTCGATAATCGTTAACAAAAAAAGTGCAGAACGACGCCGATAAATGTGGCTGGAAACGAATGACCGTCCCAGCGGATCTGATTGGGCGACGGTCGTTCTCTATGTGTGTACAGTCGTTCAGTGATTGTGGATTGTTGTGCGGTACACTTTCTCCTGTACACGTCACTTCCTGCATCGTATCTAGCGTCTGTACATTATTGGTGGATTATATTTGAACGATCGTATCGTTACAGCATGTACAGAATTGTACACAATACGATTGTTCAAAATAATCGGGAATAATCACTGATCGTTCGTTTGTACCGTGTGTACCTAGACTTACATAAATCCTGGGGAGATTATAATGCAAACATATTCCTGTCTGTCCTGCAATGTGAATATAAAATCTTTGCTCCCGGCGCCGAGCTCCGGTCTCCCCCGGGGAGAGGGCCAGTGATACCGGCGTGGTGAAGGGGTCGCCGTACTTCTTCAAATGATTTTAAATAAATATCGCTAGAATTAAATTCATTTTCTTGCTAGAAATCAGCACTCATAATAAATCTTAGATTGTAAGCTCTTCGGGGCAGAGTACTCTCCACCTGTGTCTTTAACCCTACTTAATGTACAGCACTACGTAATATGTTGGTGCTATATAAAATGGGTTCCGCTGTAAAGAGAACCTATCATGACAGAAACACAAGGGCAGCCATTGCTGTCCACTGACCCCTGGTAGTTTGGGTCGGTGACCCCAGACGTGTATGTACACAGGGACTCCTGATTGGGTCTTGGGGATCAGCACAGATCACCATAGCAACTGTTCCCCTGGTGACAGGTTCACTTGGACTACTGCAGGCTCTGCACACCACAGCTGGCAGGGGGAACATTCAGCACGCAATGCCAGGCAGCTGCAGAACTACAAGTCCCAGCAGTGTGTGGAGCCCCCCGTATAAGGCCTCTCTGGCTTCTCACCTCAGTGTTCCTCCACACCCCTCCCTTTATCATAATCCGCGGCATGTTGGCGGTGTTCGGTCACGTGCTGCACCGGGGAACTCTACACAGTCAGGCGGCGGGGACACGCGCGATCCAGGCCCGCTTGTTGTGGCTGCCGATGACGCGCTACGTCCGACTACCAGAGACAAGAGATTCTTGGGTAGAGCGACACAGATCGAAGGCGCGCCCTCTGCTGGCCGGAGGTCTCAGTCACATAGCACAGGTAAAAAGCACGTGTGCGTGTAACTACAGCGCTCTCTGCTGGCAGGAGGTCACACAAAAGAAAGACGCACGTGTACGTCTATATACAGCTCCCTCTGACCTATGCATAGCTAGTGTGTAGAGCGCCACCTGCTGGTCAAAATGACAGCAAGGAAGCAAATCAGGAATTTATCACTACTGCTGAACTTTATAGACTGCAACAAACTTAGAAAGAGAATTATTATTTTTTTTTTTTTCTTTGGTTCTTTTACAATGTTTATCTACCAGAAAAATCCATACGAAAGAAAAAGTATAATGTTGCCCAATTCCAGTGGTGGACATAGCCAACAGTGGGCCCCTGTGAAAAACTGACTTGGGGTCCCCCT
Source organism: Pyxicephalus adspersus (assembly GCF_032062135.1). Taxonomy (NCBI): domain Eukaryota; kingdom Metazoa; phylum Chordata; class Amphibia; order Anura; family Pyxicephalidae; genus Pyxicephalus; species Pyxicephalus adspersus. The sequence goes on from NW_027319303.1 coordinate 1,607, forward strand.
ACTGAACTGAATTGGCCCAGGGCCCTCATTCAGTGCCACTCTTTGCACCTCCCTATGTCCCTACAACATTACAATCAAAGCTTATTCTTTACATAAACATCTGGGAATTCTGCAAGTTGATATCCTCTCCTGCTAAATGATGAACACTTTCTGGCCAGCACAGAAACACTGTAACATCAGTCTGTATGGCAGTGTATAGCTTCTAGGCCCTAAGTACTGAATTGCCTGCCACGTGGGGTGAACAGGAGGGTTAGACTGGCACAGCTTACATTTTCTATGAGTTGGCATGCAGTGCTATGGGCATCTTTACCATGGTGGACAAGACACAAGGTATCCAATTTGACCTCCACTCCAAGCTGTGCCAAGTTGGATGCCAAGGAAGTCTCATTTGATGAAGCTTTGAAACATCCTAGTAGAGAGTAGGTAAAATACACACACACAACATTTTCAACAAAGAGAAAGGGAATAGATTACCATAAAAATGTGTTAACTAAAGTTTGACTTTAATCAAGAATATGACTTGTTTTACCTAGACTTGTTGTACCTAGACCTAGTCTCTCTGAGAATCTTTACATTGGTTACTATTCCACCTCAGAATAAAGTTTAAAGCCTCTAAATCACTTTGTAGATTTTTCCCAGGAAATTTCGGACTTTATACATGTCTAGCCACCATAATGCTCCTCCAATAATCAACAATCAATTAGGGGCTGCCCCTAATCTCTGGAACTCCCTCCTTCATCCTATTAGTCTTACTTCTACTTTTCGAACATTCAAACATGCACTTGGAACCCATCTTTCAAAACTTGCCTAGCCATCTTCTTCTCTCTTTTAACTCTCTAATAGACATAGTTCCATTTCCTCTAATTAGTTAAATACATGCTCCCCCAATTCCAAGAATGTAAGCCCAGTTGTACACTGATTTTCTCCTGTATCATTGTTTGTACATGGTATACATGAAGGATTGTCATCTGTACAGTACATTCATTGTACAGAGCTGTGTATGTTGGTGCTTTATAAATAAATGGTATTATAAATAGGAGTGATAGAACAGTTTTTTTTTGATGATTTTCTATACTCTTTTTATATCCTGGGAAATGTCTATTCATTGGAATCTGTGAGATGAAGATAAACGGGAGGGCTGTACTGAAATTGACTTATTAGTAGAATAGTAAGTAGCACACTGTTTTGTATGCCATCCTCTTACACAATAGAAGGTGTCCCAAACCAACTCATACTTTTAATGCAGTGTTTCTTGACCTTTTTACCATGAGGGAACCCTTAAACTTACCTTTGGGGTCTCAGGGAACCCCTGCTATAGTTACTGTATTCACAGATCACAATATATTAGTGTGGCAGTCAGTAGGAAGAATGCCTCTTACATTGCTGGCCATTGGGAAGGCTGCCATCCCTACAGATAGCCAAAATTAGCATTGGTGCCAGTTAAACTGACCTGAGAGGCACAAATTGCTCATTGCTCAAGGAACCCCCAGCAACCTCTTGAGGAACTCTAGTTGGGACACTAGTCTAATGAATGGACCTTCTCTGTAACCATTACACATGCTCAGATGACGTTTGAGCTCTGTTGCCTTAACAAAGTGATGTAGACATCAGTTTCAAAAATTCTGTTTGTAATATTTTGAAAGTCAGCCAAATAGATTTACTGCCAAAAAAATCTCTGAGCTTATTTCTAGATTAGCTTCATGTCTGATGTTCCTTCAGAAAAAAGTTATTGATTAGGGGCATGACCTCGTGACCAACCTATTGACAACTGAAGATAATGACCTCCCTTCATTCAGCTTCTTCATCACCATCACAGCAAATTGCACCAGTGCTATACGAAAGAATGGTGCCCAGTGTCAATAGACAAATGGTTTTCAGAATTTAGTTATTTTTATTTGTTATTGACAGCTATCACATTTCTTTTGTATTTTCACAGCCCTGCCACATAACATAGCCCTGGCAGGGAGCAAAAACTGATTTTTCCCTGCTGCAGGTAAGCAACACATTCAGGTCACCTTCCCTATCCGTTAATGGACTGTCAGGAAGATTGTTGGAATTGTGCACATGTCTCAGAACATGTGCATTGCTATGTGTGCATGCTCATTGTTCAATGCGTTACAGACAAGGGTATTTAGGCTTAGCTATAAAAGTGCTTAACCTCCCTGGCAGTCTGCTTATTTCTGTAGTTTTTAATGTCAAAGTGGTTATTTTAAATTTCCCGCCAGGTCCTGCCCTCCAGCGCACCACTGCCTCACGCTCACACGCCGGGGATGCCAGGCCAGGGGATGCAAATCCCGGGCGAGCATCCCCAGGGGACACTGATGCTGGACGGGCATCACTGAAGGATGCCGCGAGCTTGTGGCGACCAGGTAAGCCCTTTACAATTCCCCTGCGAGTGTGGCTAGGGGTTACCACCTTTGGTACTGAAAATGAACCCTGAGCCACACTCAGGAATAACACCAGAGAGGTTAAAAACTGATATGGGCCAGGCTTGTTCCTTGACCCATCTCCTGACTTGGCACTACACTGCCCACCATCTGCTGACTTTGACTTGAGCCTTGACTTAACATAGACCTGACATGGACTGGAGAAAATGCAGCATATTTATTAGCTTATTCTATTGCTACCCATCACTCTCCTCCT
>NW_027319304.1:0-4249 GCF_032062135.1 Pyxicephalus adspersus
AACAGATACGATCTTGAACACCTTTTGTGCTTGCAAAGCAGCTTCCCTTTGCTGCCATCGTTTATAAAGACCAAAGAGAGGAGTGGCTCCATCCACCCACTGAATCAGTCCTGATCGAGTGCCAAGGGGTGTGACTGAATAGTGTCTAGCTCGAAAGCGGGGAGATTCTTGACCATTAATTGTTGCAAACATGGTATTTACAATAGAGAGGAACTGCATGATACGTTCATCAAGATGCAAGTCTTCCAAACCTGTTAAGAAAATATTGATCATTAATGTAAATATCAAAAGAAAAGTGTAGCTTACAAAGCAAATTTATAACGATACCACATTACCTTTAAAAAGATATGGGTAGTTTTTCCCGTCAGATCCCAAAAAGATGAACTTCTTTGGCTTTGTTTTTGTAGGTAGGATAGTGATAGTGCTGCCCACACTATGAATTGTGATGGCATCTCTGTCTGACACTTCTCCGGGTAAGGCTATCTCAGTGTTTGTCATAGAAGCTAAACAAGGGCTAATTTCTTCAAGGCGTAACAAGTAGCTTGCACGTTTCTGTGCTCTTTGCTGCAAGCTTAGCATAATCTGCAAATAAACAGTAATCAATGTGAAAAAAAAAGCACTGACTAATAAAATATTCACCAGTTGAACTGCTAGGCTCAGGCAAGGGTTAACAGCTAGCTTTTAAGATCTCTAAATAAATAATACATACATACATACACACACAACTAGAAGAGCCGACTGGAGTAAATCAGGTAAATGTTTAACATAAGATGATCAGCCCCCTTTAAACAAGTAGGTCACATTGCTGATGACTGTGTTACTTGCAATTCCAGCTATGAGAGCTGTATATGCTTCTGTACATTAGTCTCATCCTGAAATCCTAGAAGTTAGATCTGAGCTATACACCATTTTCAATTACCTGCTTGAAGGGCATCCAGCTATTTCCAGGATTAGCGGGATTTGATGGATTTCTTAGTTTTTCCAGAGCATTTTCAATGGCCTCCCCATAGGTGTCCTGGAACCACTTTTCATGAGGTGTCTCAGCAGGTGCTGAGGTGATACTACAAACGTGCTCAAGAGCAAACACAATAGGTTTCATAAGAGCGGTGTGTTTTTCACGCATGATAGCAATTTTTTCCTCCCTAAAGAGAAACACACACAACAGTAAAAAGGTGTCAGTTAAGTCAGTAGATTCAGAAAGAATGCCAAATACAAACTAGTTAAATACTTGTGGTAGGTCAACAAAAAAGTATTTAAAGTTCAAGGTCATGTTTAACACATATCTAGTCTATCGCAAATAAAATAGCAGGTGGACAAGTAAGTTAGTGAGAAGATTCTGCACTACTCATATTGATCACTTCAGTCAACAAAAACAATGCATAAAGCTTGAAACTGAAAACTAAAAAGATCTTGCTAAAAGTTATTTTAGTGCCATATTATTTATTGGGTTCCATTATAAATAGATAAATCAAAAGGTGCCTTTTATTGCCTTTTCCCAAACCGGACTGAAGAAGACTGTTGTATTACCGTTAGATATTCCTCCCGCATAGGAAGTGACAGTTTGGACAAATCTTAGCATTCTAAAAAATGGGATGCTTTACTCTTGTCTTTTGGACAAGAAGTCTTATCAAAAACAAATACCTGGGAAAAAGCCTCCGCTTTTAAAATAGTAATGGAATACAGAGTTGTAGCAAGTGCACCAACATGGTTACAAGCACCTTAAAGCAGAACTTATCTACTAGAACCTAAAAAAAGTAAATTAAAAAAGCCAGAGAGAAAGGATTATATAAATGGCATATTTTAATATTCTGTTGTGGTATGCATCATGAAAAGCATCTCACACCACCTCTCTCGACCCCTGACAACTAACAGCCAAAGGAAAAGCTCTACTGTGGCCTAATCACTCTCCTATTAGGATACACAGTAGTGGTTATAGGTGGGAGTGCGCTCTGCAGTGTAACTTCCAACAGTAAATAGTATTAGGTTGAGCACTTGGCACACTTAAAGAATCTGAATTGTGAATACCAGGATAATTCACTTTAATGGCTCCAGAACTGAAGGTGAACAGGGAGGTGCAATGTGACATTCAACGGTTAAGGTAATATTTCCGATTGCTGCACATTTAGTTTTGCACCAAATCATAGGCTGAAAGGTTGCCTGCCAGAAATGGGAAGAATATAGAGTTTTAGTTCTGATTGAAGAACTTTCTACAAAGGTTGCTTTGCAGCAAATCAGATTTTTTTTTTTGTCTTTTATAAGCTGATATTTTGTTGTGAAATCCTACATATCACTGTTGCTAACTTCAATTAATCTAGACAGAAGCACAAAGTATGCTTTTAAATAAAAAAGCAACTACATACTTTCTCAGTGTATTATTGTTCTGCACCCTTTTGACTTCATCCTCCAGCTGCTGAATTCGTCGGAGAACATACATGTGTTGCTGTAGCAAGACACCCAACCAGAGTTCATCCCAAAGCACAGTAACTCTTCTTAGTTCAGCTACCAGCATTTGAACCTGTAAACATTGTGGAACATTGTCTAACCAGGTATTATGCTTGTAAAACAACAAGAGAAATACAATAGCAAGTAATAAATGGATATTAAGGAATGGAACTCCTTATCAAGAGAATGACTACTATAAGAAAACTTACGGCAGTCATTTTCTACTAAAGCCTAGTACACCAGAACCATAGAGATGTCAGCAAGTAGACAATTGTTACGTATTTCAGAATATCACTAAAAGAAATGAAGCAAAAGTGTGAAAAAAAAACTTACAAATTTCAAAATCATAGAAAAGGTCGGCAAATTATTACATATTCTTTTACAAACCTGAATGCCAGCTGGCCGACACATTGCCTGACCCAATATACTGTATATCTTCTCCTTGTCCTCCTCAGACACATTATCAGGCAGAAGTCTCTGTATTTCTGTTTTCTCACACGTTAGTAGTTTTACGCCTTCCCCTTGGCTAAGGGAGGAACACAAAAGTCTGTTATGTACCTTTATACATAAAAATAGGGTCATAAAGTTCATAAACCCAGAAAGGCAAATTGCTTATATCCAAACTTAACTACTTAACTAAAGTAAAATCCGAGAAACAGAATAAAAAAAAAAACATTCAAAACACAATGTACAAAACTGAAAAAGTACTATGTAGGTAGAGTCTGTCAGTGTTGTACAATTACTCCGAGCTTGTTTTTTAAAGTGCAAATCCAACCACTATATGCTCGATTTCTTCTATGGAGGCGAATAAATAGTGAGAACATAGATAGATATTTTAGGAAACTGTTAGATCCCTTGAATATATTTAATGACTACTGAACTGGACTAAAAATCTTTCTAAATACATAGCCAAAACTTTTTTTTTCGTTACAGAACCTCTGATAATTGGTGCCACAGTCCATTTAACAAATATATGTCCCCCCCAAAAAGGAGTTCATTTTTGAATGTATGCATCATTTAAGGCAGAACGCAGAGAAAGAGTATTTGCAACAATATGCAAGTATATACAGTGTATATCAAATAACCTTTGGATTTGTCTTGCTCACCCCAGGTCCATAGTATCTAACAGCTCCATAACCACAGATGCTGTTTTTTTTTTTTTTTTAACATGCAAAACAATGATTACTGCCATGTATCATGTTGTATAGACAGCCTCAAGACAAAACTTTAGGGTAAAGAAGCCTCAACCTTTTCAACATGAGGGAAAACCCTTGAAATAACTTTTGGGTCTTCAGAGAAGCCCTACTATTTTTACAGCTCACAGTACATTAACATGGTGGTCTGTGGGAAGAATGCCTCTTGCATTGCTGACTAGGGAGAAGAATGTCACTTATATAGATAACAAGATCATTGATGCCACTTTAATTGACCTGGGACTCAAATTACTTATTGCTCAAGGATCCCCCAGCAACCACTGGAGAAACCCTGGTTGGGAAACACTGGGTTAGCGGGTTATGTTAGAAAAAAAAAAAAAATAGTAATTTGCAGAAACCGATCACTAAGAGTGCTGAATGTATTACACTGATTTTTTTTTTTTTTTTAAAGGGTCGTACTGACCTGCAGCATACAGAAGTTTGGCTTTTTCAATGTCAAGTTCTGGTCCCCACTTCTCATCCATCTGCCCATGAAGTGAAAGCTTCTTGAAATGGGAAACTAAATCCTGAGCATTGCTCACTTGTCCTAAATGGATTTCACTGCACTGGCCAAGCAAACGTGCAGCAAGAGTGATATTTCCATGTTTTCTGGC
>NW_027319305.1:0-4248 GCF_032062135.1 Pyxicephalus adspersus
TTATTAGATAAATCAGAGTGTGGATACTTTTGGGCATGTGCAAGACATCTTTGAACTCGGAGAGCTTAAATTCTGGGTTCAAGTCTGAGGTTTTATTAGCTCAGATCCAAGTCGGAATTAACTTTGATCAGAACTATTCGTCCACAACAACTTGAATTATCCCCTTGCCAGGCAAATTTTTACTTAGCACAGTGAATGAGGTGCAGCTAAAGCTTGTTTTAAATCATCCAATTAAATACAAGCCTTTTTTTTTAGATTTCCCTGCACTTGATAAGAGTATGCTCCGCAAAGTGAGTTTTCCTGACATAACTAAGTTAAAGTGGAAGTAAAACCAAAAAATCATACTTACCTTCAATCCTGCAGAACAATATATCCATCGGGAGGTTTCTTCCATTGACTCCACGTTGTCCCAGTATCTGTCTTCAGCCTGTTGAAAGGGGAGCGTCAGGGACCGTCATCTTCCCTTCTCTTCTTCTGCGTTCTTCTTCGTACATCACCCGATCTTGCACTGTGCAGATGCGAGATCGGGTGACGTAGATTGGCTCTTTGTGCGGCTTCACATTTTCCTATTCTGAACTATGCTGTGCAATGACTGCAAGAGGCTAAAACCAAATCAAATTCAGGTACGTACACATTAAAATGTTTTCATTATATATATGAATGAATTGGTGTCTTTTATACCTGCCTTGAGCTAAGAATACAATATGACCCAGACAATAAGGAAACCCAAGAGACATGATTCTGTAAAGGTTAACATGCTTTAAATGATTACAATTTCCATTTGTCAGGCTTTCACCAGTTTATTATAGGGAACATCCTGGGAGGACTGTGAAGCTTTTAACGCTTCACCTCAGTGAAGTCCCTGGCTGGCCTCCGATGTTTGTATTTAGTGTCTCATCTGGTCACATTCCTTCTCTAATGTGAATTGATTTGTGTAGCGGCTCATGCGGTAACCCGGCCTGGCAGTGCCCCCTCTCAGACTACCCCTGTGAGTGCCATATAAATTGGCTCCAAGTCAAACACAGACAGCTGTGAGCGGCATTGCCTAATACAGCCAGCTGGCACTGCCCGCCATGTCCATGGGTGCTTTACCCCGGGGGGGGGCACAGATTGCATATTCACAGAAGGTGGCACACAACCTGTGTATGCAGAGCTAATATTCTACATTTACAAGATGATCTTTTATAAGGAAATGGAAGCCGGCTCATATTAAAAAATGTAACGATTTGTGTCAGCTACTTTTATACATTTAAAGTGGACCTTGTCAATGATGTTTGGAGTCGCTTTACATTTTGCATTTTGGTGTTGCAACTTTGCAGCTTGTGTATGCTGTTTGTCTGGCGGAACAGAAAAAGTGAACGTTTGGATTTACCGATTGGGGGCATTAATGAGTCAAATTGTAAACAGTATTTTTTTATTAAAAAATACCATGAAAACAACTTATTTACAAGAAGTTAATTGCATAAACCCATATTGGTTCATTACCAGGTGGCTTTAATAAATCAGGCCCATTGTGATCACAATATTGTTTTGAAAATGTAGTAGGAAGATAACAATTTCCCAGAACCAGGTGTAACAGATTGATTATTCTACGCATTTCGCAGCCCAAGACACTTCAGGAAGAAGAAGCTAATTGACGGCTAAGTAAATGGATTCACCAAACAGCTGATAATAAATAGAAAGAGTGCAAAAAAAGAGATGCCAAGCAGATTTATAATAAACATAATGAAAAATCCAAAAGCCTGAGGGTCAGATATTAGGTCCTAAACAGAAGGTTATGAACTGATGCAATATGCCTGAATGTTAAGTCTCTGAAGCTATCAGTCTCAGATGCCATATTTAGAGTTCCAATTTGGAGAAGGTGTCTTTGTGTCTCCTCCACCATTTCTTAGTTTACATTATTCTCCATATGAGATGTGGCTATACTTGTCTGTTTAATATTTTTTATACAAAATATTCAATCTTCACAAATTTGCCAGCCGTCAGACCTACCTAGGAACCACTGTGCCTACCATTTTTTTTGAACAACCCCTGATCCACACAACTTGCTCACCAGAGTACCAAACTCCAATAAATAAACGGATTTCAACAGCTCAAAGTTGGTTTAATGATAACCAGGGTTTGGAGCAGTTGGGTACTGACTGACAGCTATTACCAAATGTGTTCTGTTGTATATAAATAAATGACTGTCTGAACTTATGTCTACATAGGAAATGGTTGGTTTAAATCTGGAGCTCATACAACCATGTATGCGGTACAATCTTTACTGATCCACTTGTATGGAGTCACTGTGACTGACCTCAGAATTGAGACTGATTGCTGAAGCTCTGTAACGATCTTATGTGTTCTTATTGACTTTTTATGCTACTGCCATTTATTATCATTGGCTTTGGCATATTAGTTGTAGAAAGGAGTGATTGATTATAACTAGGTGTGGGGGAGGGTGGTAGTGGTGGTGCAATAAAGAGTATTTAAAGGGAAAGCTGGCTTCTTTACCATGAAGCTGTCTCTAAATCTTCTCTTCTATTTTGGTTTGGTCATGAAAGGTGTATGTTTTGTCCTAAACTCGTACTACAATACAACATTGAACCTACTATACCTTCAGCCCTATTGTTGTATATTCCTTTTATATGGGTTACCATTGCATAGCACAATATCAGAAGGTGTACATAGAGTACAGTTTGTGCAGACAGCAATAACATCAAGCAAGTACATATAGATGGAATGATTGTATAATCTGTATGCAGGCTTCTAAATGCTTCTAAATGAAAACAAAATAAAATATCCTGTATCACTGAAAAATAAAAAACATATTCAGTTTCATTGAAAGAATTACTTTGAGGATGGAGATCAGAGGGATGTTGGGCTCTTTTTAGAAAAAGGGGAATCTTACCTGAATGTCATTTATTTTCTTCAATTATCGTGTATTATATTTGTGTGAAAATAAATAAACTAGTTGTTTTACACATGTTCCACCTCACTCCGAGTCCAAAAACATTCCATATCAGTGCTTCTAATCTCTTGGAGCCTCACACATCTAGTCTACATGGACTCCCATACATCATTTCTCAGGGTAGGTTTCCTGATGTTAAAATACAGTGGACCAGGCCTGTGTATAAAATGGCTACTTGTAGTCAAAAGGCCAAGTGACCAGGTAACAACAATTGGGAGAAAAGTGTTCTGACGGGAAAGATTCTAAGATGAAGAAGGGAGGGGTTAAACCCCTGGGCAGGTTGTTTTTTTTGGTACCTGCATACCATTTGGGAAATTTCACATCAAGACGGAACAGATGTCCTCAACATTTTTCCCTCAACTCCTACCCAACGGTCAACTGCATGATTTTCCTACTCCTCCATTATCACTTTCACCAATATCCAGAAAGATGAATATTCCTAAGGGGTGCACAGACAACAATAAGCCTTTACTATCCGTTTTTCATTATAGCAAAAAATAAAAATGGTTTTACCCAGAGTTATATTTTAATGCATTAAATTGACTTAGAAATAACATTTTTATTGACAAATTGGAGCTTCAACAAATTCTCCAAGAAGATAAAAATTAGCACAGTGAGATTGTGTGATGGGAAGAGATCACTTTAAGGTTTTGTGTGGTTATGTTTGCACAATAAGTGGCTTTATTCTAGGCAGTAAAACCCTGATGTGTGAATGGTTTATATCTGATCGTTTGCTTGGAAATCAATTGGCTTGATAAAGGCTGAAACCCCATTTAATTCTGCACTGCAGAAGACCTCAGCCTGAGTGATATACATCACAGCTACTAATTGCAAAGAATTAACAGCAACCCAACATCAAACAGAAGGGCAAATCCCAAATCCAACATAAAGAAAACAGAAGGTTCTACATAACAGGCAGCCTCTTCACATGTGAGGGTTTACTGTTGGCCGTTATTTTCTTTAATGGGTTGTCACACCATGACAGTTTGTTTCCTTAGGACATTAAAGCACACTCCAATTTTTTTAAATAGTCCCTAACAGGGGATTATAATAAAAAAAGCAACTGTAGTAGCAATAGTTGCCTCGTCAGCAACTGTATACCCCACAGAAATTCTGCCGCTAGATGTCTGCAGTCTTCCCTAGTGCTACTCGGCGTCATTTATTCACAACACTGTGGGAGGTTTTGACCCACCCCCGAGGGGATGTTATCAGGGCTCCTTGCATTTACAATGTATTAATGGAAAGATCAGTGCTGGGTATCAGTGTTTCTTTGTGCATTACTGAGGACTGCCCGC
>NW_027319306.1:0-4245 GCF_032062135.1 Pyxicephalus adspersus
ATACAGGCAGCTTAAGTGGCATGCAGATCTTTACCTTTCTTGTAAAAGGTTGGCTTGGCTTTACAATATCTTTTATCTCACTTTTATGAAGACTGCAAGGGTGAATTGGGTGGTGGGAGGAGATGGTCCATACTTCACAGTTGCAGTAAGAGATCTGCATATAACTTCCTGCCTCCCACTTCTAAATCTATTGATAGTTTGAGTAGATGTAAAACACTGAGTAACACAAGTAACATTTTCTTTAAATGGTCGGTTTGAATTTTCCAACTTTGTGGCACATTTAAAGGACAACAGAATACAGTGCGATGATATTGGTGTTGTAGCCCCTGTTCACACATGGATATAAAGGGATGCCAAAATAGGCTGAGTTTTCTAACATCATTGCCCACCATAGTCCTGTGTTCACAGGAGATGTGTGTCACTTGTCTGTTACTGCTGTTGTGCACTTGTAAGAGCAGTGTTCCTCAAGCACATACATGCACACACAATGTCCATGTTCCTTAATAAGCCTTTTATGCTTTAAACCTTTGCATAGCATATTTCCTTATACATTTCTGACTAATGTAACAGCCCTATAAGGCATGGGGTGGTCTCCACAATAGCCCATACTCTTTGGGGAGGCATTAGTTGTGGTTGTGTGCATTACCTGCTCTGAAACCATTACCTTTCATTTTAAGGCCAGGTTCAGCTAGTCTCACCGGAAAGTTGCAAGCAGCGGTGCCCTCAGCCAACTTGAGAGACTACCCTCAACAGGTAAATTCCTGTGATCAATTGGCCCCTTTTCATTAGGATTTGTACATAGTCTAGGTCCCTCTCTGGACGCACTGCAAGGAGATGTTAAGAATAACTTAGTGCTAATTTTTAACCACACCTCCAGCCTGGCCCTAAGGTTTTATATCCTGCCTGCATAGTTCAGTTTGCATGCCTAAATGTTTTTTTTTTCTTTGCTGAATAAGCTGCTTCTTGAAACATTTTAAATTCTTTAAGAGCTACTTGTGTATGTGATTAGTTTAAGTTATTCTATGTTTATAACCTTTTGCCAGTGTGTTTTGTGATCAGTAAATGTCTTGTGATTTGCCTTGTCCTGTGTCTGCAGATGTTCCTGCAATGGATTTATAATGGCATGCCTCGATCTTGTGTACACATCAGACTAAGCAGGGTCTGCCTGCTCATCAGTCATGCTTCCAGTAGTTGAAACACATGATGGTTATGAAGTAAAGCAGTAACATTTTGGTGTAAAAGCCTGTATAGAAAAATCACAGAAATACACTCTAGGAGTACAGGAACCCTAAAGAAGGTTTAACTGAGCTTTTCTCAGTGGGCGCTTTCAAAATTGTAAATATGATTGCCTAAAGTATTTCTCTTTTTTATGACAGGTGAAACAGAGAAGTGATGACAGCAAGTGTGGCCTGGGTTCTTCTAAACTTCCCAAGCAGCCTGCAGCCAGATGAAGCAAGTCCGGGCAGGGGCTATCAAGCCTTCTGTAGGGAAAATGGAGGAAAGTGCAGCTTAAGAATAGGTTCCATATTTTTTCCTATTGTAAATATCAACTGGTTTTTACTGTCTCCTTTCTACACCCGGTTCGCCATGCTCCTAGCAGATTCTTCTTCTGAGACCCTCCCACATCGCATGGACAGATGGACAATAATTTCCCAGAACAGTTTGGCAACTACCTGTATCCGCATTCCTTAGATTTACTTTTTGCATCTTTACCTTTCACCTTTGCTAATGCCAACTTCTACTCCCTTTCCCCATCATGTGCACATCATTGTTGCTGTCATGTTTTCCTGCTCCTCTTTTTCTATCTGATGCAGAGCAGCAAATTTACATCGCTTATTTTTATTGTACTGTATGTTGTGTTTTTGTTTTTTGTTTTTTTTTTATAAATACTTCTGTTTTTACCCCTCCGTGTACTTTTGGGTTTGTTAAGCTGATGTTTTGGCAGAAATATTGTAGAATGCTGCTAGGCGTTGAAAAGAGGCTTTGATGTGTAGCATTTTGAAATCAGGTTCTGCTAATGTGCCATTTTTTTATTTTGTTTTAATAAGCTATAGTTATACAGCCACTTATTAATTTTGTGTATTAATTCCCCCCTGCTTCTGTCATATGTAAATCTTCTTTTAGCCACCCCTTGAAAGTGTGTAATGCAGTGTATAAAGGTGAAAAGGAGAAGGTGTTTGTAGGCTGAAACTCATGTGTATTCTGTAACAGATACACAAAATTACATTGTACATAAATATATACATTTGTCCATGACCCATTAAAACATCCTGGGTTAAGGACTACAGAACTTGACAATGTACAACTACTTAATATAAACAATTAACCGTAAGACGTCTTAGCAGTATAAACTGCATAACGTCTTGTTACCCTACGCGTTTCACATATTGGCTTCCTCAGGGGTATGTACAAGATGTAAATAGTCCAATGGTTGGAAAAGAAAATTGCGAATTGGTGTGTATGTATGTATGTATGTGTGTGTATATACCGTGTTTTCCCGAAAATAAGACACTGTCTTATATTATTTTTTTCTCCAAGAAATGCCCTAGGGCTTATTTTCAGGTAGGGCTTATATTTTGAGAAGAACAACAAACCGCAAAAAAATTAACATTTATTTCAAACGTTATCACATTCTTAGGCAACCAGCAGGAAGGTATTGAGGAGCAGCTAGATTTGCACAGGATTCATATTGATTAGGAAGCACTGAGGGTGGAGATATAATACAGAGCCAGGAGCTCAGTCAGGGAGGTGATGTGCTAGAGATACAAGCATGTGGCCAGTGTAAGTGCCACAGATCTGGAGACACAGAAAGGTGCTCTGTGTGAAGAAGAGGAAGAGACCCTAATGGAGAGGGCTTGAGAGCATGCAGCCCCACAGTGTTCCACAGAAAGAGAGAGAGACAAGACTCTACAGAAAGAGAGAGAGAGACAAGACTCTACAGAAAGAGAGAGAGAGACAAGACTCTACAGAAAGAGAGAGAGAGACAAGACTCTACAAACAAGGTGACTCTAGTTGATTTTCTGCCTTTCTGTTGCAAATGGACTGTTAAAGCACCAAGGACAGCTGGAGATAAGTGTATATATATATATATATATATATATATATATATATAGCATATTGGTATATATACGTAAAAGGCAGAAATAATTAATTAAAAAATAAATAATAATAATATCTTTATCTAACATTAGAATTTGTGGTGTAGTACATTAATAATAATAATAGTAGTAATGGTAAACTTACAGAGACCGTTAAATAGTTAGAGGAACTAAACTCAAAAGTCCCCCAAAACAAAAAAAATACACTAAGCTTAATTCCACAGGGCTGTTGATCAGGTCTTTGTACGAAAGGGCTCCTTGTGCGCATGCCTGAGATGCTTGGGCATGCACAGAACGAGCACCCAAGAGCCTCCCGTAATGCGTGACGTAGGTATCCCGGGAGGCTTTGCACTCCCATTCATTCAATTAAGCGGTGGCGCTGCACCGCTTTTCTTTTCTTTTTTTTTTTTTTTTAAATGTTGCACTTAAAACAAACAATTTTTTTACACTACATAAAAGGGTTGTCTACCCTTTTATGTAAAGTGAAAATTCTGAGTTTGGGTACGCTTTAATTGATTTCAGTATCCAGGTTGGGTGATTACATAGTAGGTGTATGTAATGTATAATCATGGGGTCCCAATATCTATCATTAGAAATTGTAGTGTAATACAATATGTAAAAGAGGATGTAAATGTAAATATTTATCAATATAAATAACTCCGTACTTAGGGATGGGTAAAGAATACAGGTGTTGGGTATGGATGGTGAAAGTATCTACATTGTCTCTATAAACCTTATGTTGGTAGATGAAAGACGGTATAATAGTGTTGCTTAGTAATATTAGGTTGTAGTCAGGATTGGTAACAAGCGGTAAGTGCTGGGCACCTAGGATTGGTAACAGGCCATAAGTGCTGGGCCCCTAGGATTGGTAACAGTCGGTAAGTGCTGGGCACCTAGGATTGGTAACAGGCCATAAGTGCTGGGCCCCTAGGATTGGTAACAGGCGGTAAGTGCTGGGCACCTAGGATTGGTAACAGGCGGTAAGTGCTCACCTCTCATCGGCAGCAGCAATCCTCTGAACGGATGACACACAGCAGCCTGAGATCCGTGCATCCGAGGATGAGAGCTGCCGAGAGCTGGGCGGAGTATTCAAATCAGCCGGGCGGAGCAACCGGCTAAAAACCTCTGGGGAGAACTATGTATATAT
>NW_027319307.1:0-4243 GCF_032062135.1 Pyxicephalus adspersus
GAGGGTAGTGTAATTAAAATCGGCACTGGGATTTCATCTGAATGAACCACTGGGCATATAGCCGATGGTAGACTAGGATACTCTATATTACATTTATTTTTCTTATCTGTTATTATTATCTTATCTTTATTTGTTATATACTGAAGTTTTCACAATACAAAAGTAACTGTCACTGAAATGATTTCCTGGCTCTCGCCAAACCATACCAATACCAAATGGCATCTTATCACGTGTTCCCTTTGTCCACATCTGTAAACCCTCGACACACTGTTTGCACACCTTATGAGGGGCCCAAGACTTATCTTGATCACCAAGTTTAACTTTGAAATATACCAAATAGGCTTGATCTACAAATGTGCTGATGTTCGTCCTTTGACTGGGAATGGTGAAACTGCCACAGATATATCAAAATAAATCAGGGTTGTTCAGACATGATCTGAAAGAAAGGAAATATGTGTGTAAGTAGAAAAATACATTTTGCCTATTCACTACATAGAGCAGCGCACAACCTCTGACCACACTGTCTTGCGTGTAAATAAATAGCCACAAATACAAATCCACGCTACAGTAATCGCAATAATATAGGAGGTAGAGAAAAAAATTGATATGATAGAAGAAAACTAATTGCACTTTCAGAATCAGCATACATATGTTAGTGTAAATAATCTCAAAAATTTAAGTCAACAAAAATTTTGTTCAAAATTGTTCCCCAGGTATTATTCATTCTAAGCCTAATTTTAAATGGCAACAATCGTGGGTGGCTGCCGGCTAGCCACTACATGGAAATTCAGGCTAAAATGAAGCTTGAGAGAAGCTTCTTTGAGGGGTTACCAATTAGGGTGGAAGCTTGCTCCTAATTGTAATCCCACACTTCTCCTTTTCTCCACCACATGGATAACAATGTATGTGACACATGGTATTGCATCCTCAATAACTTGCATGGCCATACAATGAGCTTCATCACACCAAAAAATGTGAAAGACCAGTCTTGATCAATGGAATGCATACATTCGATGTAATGAAATTATTTAAACATCACAACATTGGAATTTTGGTTTGTTATAATACATGCTTTATAACTATAAATAGGTATTAAAGATACAAGCTTCAGAACCATCCACTGTTTTGTTGTCATACAAGAAAAAAAAGAGACTTCAGTGACTTGCACTTTAAAAAAACTAGTTTAGCCAAAACTCTATACTTTCTGCACTAGAGAGAGGCAAACAGATTATGAAAATCTTTCCAGATAAATATGGAAAATTAAAATCACTTAGATCCTTCTCATTACAATGAGGGAAATATGAAAAAGATAGCATTTAGGCTGAAAGAAAACTAAGCAAAAAGGGCTTAAGGCACATACACAGGAATAATGTGTAAATTCTCTAATGAGATTCAGTAATCCCCAAGGATAAACACTGCGATCAGCTTTAAAATACAAAGCAGATGCTATTTTGGTATTTTTTTGTACTTATAGTAATTGTGCTTTTTTTAGCTTGTATCTGCTTGTAAACTATTAAGAAAAAAAAAAAAACAAACTAAAAAGAGCAATAAACATTCATAAAGTATTGCATATACAGTATATATGACATACATAGTTTACAAAAAGGAAAAAACAAAAAGGATAAAGTAAAAAAAAAACTTGAAACAGTGGAGGTTTACAGTCATTTTACGAGTTGCAAACGCACATGTACAAACCTGTGTCAGGCTCAAGATACATTGCCCCTGATTCATCAAGCAGAATCGGATTATCGGTCGCGCATTCGTATTAGCGATCCGGAATCGTACGCGGTCGCGCTTTTCAGCAACGGAAAAAGCTTGCGCACGGAGCCGCGCTTATCCGACAGCTTTTTACTGGCGATCTTGCATTAAAAGTCACTGTTCCCCTAAAAAATCATTCTTTCTAATGGCAAGAGAAGATAAACTATGATAAGAGAATCTGGGTGATCCAGCAATACTGGATCGGATTTCTCTTACATTCTTAAGTTGGTCTCGTTCTTAGTTGGCAAATGTTATAAATCCTGAACCAGATGCATTTCAGGTTTGCTGGATCAGCCAGGTTCACATATTCTAGTCTGTCCTCTCCAGAGAGCTTTATTAAATTAGTCCTCTTTCATATGTTTGGACAGTCAGCATGCTGTATAAACATTTAAGAAAAACACCTTCATGCAGACACATTGCAATATAACAGATTTAGAACAGTGTTTTTCAACCAGGGTTCTATTGAACCCTAAGGTTCCTTCAGAGGTTACTAGGGGTTCCTTTAGCAATGAACAATTTTGTGCCTTTCAGGGTAAAGGGTTGCATGCTTCCCAATAGCCAACAACAAAGTAATTATTGTAAGGGTTCACTGATGACCTGGAAGTTATTTCAAAGGTTTTCCCCATAATAAACATAGAGAAAGGATAGTAGATTGTAAGTTTTTCTGTGCAGGGTTCTCTCATCCTCCTGTGTCATTGTTGACCCCTATTTAATGTACAGCACTGTGTAATATGTAATATTAGTTACATAGTCAGTTAGGTTGAAAAAAGACATAAGTCCATCAAGTTCAACTACTAGGGAAATAAACATATCTCAGATAAAAACTCTATAGACATAGTTGACACAGAGGAAGGCAAAAAAAAAACAATTTGCTCCAACAGGGGAAAAAAATCCTTCCTGATCCCTTGAGGCAATCGGATGTTACCTGGATCAACATTCTCTGCTATCTTTACTTTAAAACTTTAATACCCAAGTATATTCTGTGTTTCTAAAAAAAAGAATCCAGCTTTTTCTTGAAGCAATCTATAGTACTTGCTAAAGCTACTTCCTAAGGGAGCCTATTCAACATTTTCACAGACCTAAAGGTGCGTACACACTTCCAATTTTTATCGTTCAAAACGAACGACGCAAAAACCAGGATTGTATTTCTTCAAAATCATTTGCTATTAGTTGGCAAAAGATTTTAATCCTATACCAGATCCATTCCAGGTTTGCTGGATCACCTAGGTTCTCTTATGATAGTCTATCTTCTCCAGTCTTGGGGGGGGGTCCAGTGTATCTTGTTCCCAGGTAAATGATATACACAGCCATCTGCATAATACGAAAACACCAGGCCAGCTTCTTCTATTGCTCCGTGGACCAATTTTAATGCTGATCTGCCCATTGTACGTACTTTCAGGGGTGGACAGGGGTCACCATTGGCACTCTGACTAATTACCGTAGTAGCAACTTCCCACACACAGCAAGCTGAAATGCACATTACACTTTTCTCTCATGACCAGCTATCTATTTATTTAAATTGTCTGTAATGTGGCATCAGACCAGACAGACCAGCCCCATTCTCCACCCATGTGTAATAGTGAGCCTTGGGCACCCATGATTCTGTCACTGGAACACCAGTTGGTCCATCTTGGATCACTTTTGGTAAATTATACCCACTGCTGTGTTTGATTTTCTTGACTGCAAAGTTTCATAATTTGCTTAAATATCTACGTGGAAATGTTTTGTTTCCTAAGTATATGCTTTCAGGAGTTTATGTCAGTGTATGACTATACTTACTGTCAATAACAGGAAATTTCACTGACAGGGGTGAGTAAAGAGATCTGCCTTTGATCTACATTACATCTTCCTGTTGAGCAGAATTCAGCCTATATCAATGTCCCTGAACTTTAAAGACGAGGTGTCACAAGGAAATTACAGTGTTAAAAAAACAAGTAACAACACAGGGTTGAATCATATTGCTTTGGTAAAGCTGTACTATTTTCATTAATATTGGCCTTTGCATGAAAGTGCGCATGAATACATTCACAGTACACAACATACAATTTAAAATAAAAAAACACACACACTTACTTTATTAATTAAAAAATTATTTTCTAGGATCAGGTAATATTACCAGTCTGGTGCATGCAGCATTTTTTAGTCTCCATTCCCACTTATGATTAGACGACAACATTATCAAATTTACATAAAGTGACAAACTGCAGCAGAGAGTGATCTGTGATATACATTTGTAAAGCAAAGACACTAGGATTTACATGAATGTGTCATCTTCATGGTTATCCCTGTCCAGGAAACAAATGCTAACCCTCGAAGATGCTGGAACAATACCAATGCTGGAACCAATAATGGTTCTATACTTACGGGGAAAAAAAGCATATGAAAGCAGTGTTAAGATGCGAACTGTGATCTCCGAAAGAGGTAACAAATATCAGTGGTACCCTGACATTTTTTTTAGCACTCTTGCCCTTACCAAAAAAAAAAA
>NW_027319308.1:0-4239 GCF_032062135.1 Pyxicephalus adspersus
ATATATATATATATATATATATATATATATATATATATATACACTGTGTGATGACAGAAGCCGTTTTAGGTCTATATAACATGTATGGTTGTGATCCAGGATTTGAAAATAAGTATGTGCCTTATGTATCCTAAACATTTTTAAAGTTAGCCTTCATACTGCTGAAAACATGCTTGTCATCTATAACACATTAATTTAAATGTAAAGAAAAGGGATTGACTGTGATGACACCAATGTACGTATATGTTTCTAAAATAAGCTATCTAATTCAGTGATAGATATCAACTCTGGTATGTGACCTATTGCAACTCTTCGCTGATAATTGTTTTTCCAGATGGAGAAGAAGAAGTGTGTCAGTCAGGCTTGCTTCTATTTCATATATATTTCTGCATATAAACCTGTGGGTTGTTATATACAGATAGATCAATCACAAAGATTGGTGAGTGGTGTGATGGTCTGTCCTCACATAACCACATGAGAGCTGCTTTGCTGACTTGACTTGTTATACAGTTTGATTAAAGGATTGTGTCACATGTCTAACACATATATGGCAGTGAGGAATTACCTAAACATGAGCATATGGAATCTGCTGCACTATAATAGTTATATATATAACAAATAGAGAATAGATTATAAATATCAATACCTCACACTGTCCTCTGCATAGCCAGATGGCTGTGCCACATTTCTATCTATAATACATACCCTGCTAAAGTAAGTCTATTCCTTTGTAACATTTGCATGGCCCAATTGACCTGACTCCCATAATGGCATGGTGTTTAGAGCTCTGTGCTAAAATATTCTCAAAAATCAAATAGCTAAAACTGAATTTTTGCTGGGTAGAACTGCTGCTGCTAATGTGATGTACAGCCTAAAAAAATTAGAAAATAATGCAGTGCATTAACATACTGGTATAAATTGCTAAATGTGTACTACTTTAATACTTTATTTACACCATAGCACATACTTTCCAAGGCACAGAGCAATGTGCAAGCTTCAATATTTTGAAGTTATTGATAAAAGTAGACACATCTAGTCCATAAAAACCACAATCTCAATGGGGAATTTTATTCAGTAACGATTTGTTGAAATACAACATAAGTACTGGAAGTCTATTATCAACTGTTAGGTTTTATATGGTACATTCCTGGTTCCTTATTAACTGTTTATTTACATTATATGTGACATTGATCTCTTGTTGGTATGTGTTAATCTTGTTTAAGGTTTTGAATATAAGGTTTTAGATTTTTTTTTTGTGGCCAACAGGAAGAAATACTTACCTGTAAAATACAATTGTATTTATTTTACTTTTCTGCTTTATGTATTACCAATAGATGTTATAGTTCTTTACAAAGTACAGCTAATTTGGAAAGGGTTTTTTTTAGATCCAATATCCATCCGTCCAATAAATGCAAAATACAAGAAATAACACATTAATCAGAAAAAATGTGAAGTGTGTATTATTTATATGGCCACTACTATGTACATTTGTAAGCCTGCATTAGAGAAGGGCATGCACATATTTTTAAATCCATCCTGAGTTCAGCTACACTTTAAGTACAGCATATCCTTTCAGCTGCTGTGCTAATGAAAACGAGTATAGAACTCCAAACTATCCATGATAACTGATGGTAGTGTCAAGAGGAGTCATTAACTACAATACTTTATCCCCACCGTCTTATAGCGATGTTGCTTAGGCTTATATAATATAACAAATGCTTAATGCACAGGTCCAAACACTCCATTTCATAAGTGTTGGGTTTCTAGTTCAGGATGACTAAATCTTAAAATAACATAATTTCATATTTTGGATGACATATTTGATGTATGAATATGAAAAACACATATTTCTATAAACAAATTTATAATATGTTTGCATGACATGCATTCGGGTGTACTCTTTGTAACTATCTAATCACAATAACATACTTTCCATGCAGCATATGTGCGGCACATAACAGTATGGTATTAGTGTGCTTATCATAACCCCTTCTTATAATAAAACAAACAAAGCATGGATTACCCATGCATCAATGAGATCTAAGACTAATGAAAGATTATGACAATTATGTGCTGCCCTTGAGATTGCATATTATGCTCACCAGACTGATATATAAAGACGTAGTATATGGCTGGTTCCTGAATATTGTACATATGATAAAGTCCCTGTTTTATATCCACCTAATTCAATTCTCTCCTACTCAATGTCCATTGAGGGATAAACTGTTTGATTCATAACTTATTGAAAATAATAGACTGGTACAATAGATCAAATCATCGTGGCTTTTCTCAAGTATTTTGTGTTCACTATTTAATGGAAAATATATATATATATATATATATATATATATAGTAAGTGTGTGTGAGCATGTATACATATTTGTATATGTCTGCAGCCAGCTATACATTTTGAACCACCCTTGATAATAAACATATTGTTTAATGTTTTATGTTTACGTGAGTTGTCATGCCTAGTTTTATTTTTCCCAATTATTTTTTTTTCTGAGTATAAGTAAAATACTTAACCATAGGTGGCAGATAACAATATGTAATTCTGCCTATTGCATATGGGGCATAATATGCAAGATGTTACTTTCATATTATGCTCCATATGCATTAAGCAGAATTACATGTTTAGTATACCTCTAGACACTTGCACAAGTGTGGTATGTATTCTATGCAATTTAAAAAAATAATATTTTAAGGGAGGCAAGCTGAAGAAATATGAAGATTATCATTTTTTACTTCTTCTGATGTATGCATTTAGAGACTTTCTTGATCTGCTAAATCGTTTCAGATCAGTGACTCAATAAGTATCATAGATTCTTGTATTTCCTTCATAACTAGTTTACTTTAGGGTTAAAGCTGTTAAACCATTGGTGGAAATTTGCACATGCATGCATGTATGTTCACATAGTTTCTTTTGCAACCATAGCAAGGATCTTTTGCAACCACTTTACCAACCTTACAATGACCACAGGTTAATGTTAATAAATAATAATGCAGAATAATTTGTATGCCTATTCCAAAATGTGCTTTATTATCTCCAATACATTATGCAGCAAAACTGTTCTGTGAAGTATGGAATAATGTAAATTATTATAACACTGTTTTTCAGTGTAGTAGAGTTTATTGTAATGTGTAAAGGTATATTATAGTGCCATCTTCTGGCTAGAGATGCATTATACACACTGTTACCTTTGTACATTTTCATGTCTAAACAAAATACATTTTTAAATATATTTGTAATAGATAGTAAGTTAAATCTATTTGTAAGTTAAAATAGATTTGTAAGTTAAATATATTTGTAAGCAACACAATATTCTAGGTATGCTTAGGGTAACTATTGTGAGAGTAAAGTACTCATTACTTAAAATACATCTTACTGTGTGATTTTGGGCTATAAATAATTATTTACATCTTCTTCTATAGGAATGTGATCAGGTCCACGTAGATGATGTGTCTTCTGATGACAATGGCCAAGACTTGAGGTATTGGATTATTCTATAATGGTGGACTACAAAAAATGTCAAGAAAATTGGAGATCAATGATTATTGTATGTCTACAATCATCTGAGTAGACCTTCAACTTAAAACCTGATTTCTGATGTATACTTTCATATACCACTTTTACTGTGTTGTCCGCCTCTTTACTAGAGAGATATAAATATTTGAAAATATTACAAATATCTGCTCACTTCTCCCAAAACATGGCACATGTCCAGGTTCATGACCAGAGCACCTAGGATGATGCACTGCACACTAACTAACAAAAAATGTATACACTGCAATCTTCAAGTAAAAAGCTTTCTTGTAACTAAATCTCACACTTGACTTTGCTCACAATATTCAATCAGTCTATCCATTAATTGATTTACTAAAGGATCTATATATACTTTCACCCAAAACCCACACATTTTTTATTTACTTGGATTTCATTGGACATTGCAGTAAAAACTGCATAAATAGTATACTAAATTAGTCAAATAAATGTATTTTTTTGTTTTTTGAATGTGTATTTTTCATCTGTTCTGTAAAATGAATATGTTTATTTATTTACAGTTCCTACAGTTTTGCCACTGATGGGTTTCGGGCAGCAGCAAGCAGCACAACACTGTGTTTACCGACTGGTGTCAGAGGTGGTGTGGACTGGATGAGAAAGCTGGCATTCCGCTACAGACGAGTAAAAGAACTGTACAATACTTACAAGAACAATGTAGGAGGTATTTTCTACAGTCT
>NW_027319309.1:0-4234 GCF_032062135.1 Pyxicephalus adspersus
CAGTGTATATATAAAAACATTTTATTAACAACATCTATGAAACGATTTACACATTACAAGCTAGACAAAAAAGGCTCCATATACAGTGATTTCAATTTCAATAGTCAATAAACAACAAGGCATACAAATTACATTGGTAAGTATGAATTAACACATTTTCATAAAAAGATAGTACATTCCGACGCGGTTCACAGAATAAATCTGCTTCATCAGGGAACAGTTGTGTACACTGCCAGTGAGTACATTATACTAAAATAAAAACATATATATAAACAATATATTTTGAGCATATAGTATATATAAATTTACACACATACCATGATAATGAAAAAATCAAAAAGGAGGTATACGGGTACCACCAAGTTGCAATGGTGCAACAATAACCTGATCAGAGGGCAGCACAAAGAACACCGAGGGCTATCAGATGTGGATATAAATGTATATTTGTCTTCTGTAGAATATGTAGTCTTTGATATCCTGTCCCATATTCACTTAGTGAATGCATAAAACAATATCTACTACCACATAACATGTCACTATCCATTGCTCTCAGCAGTGACAGGAATCCTCTGGTAGCAGGTTACAAATTGTCAATTTGTTTTTACTCTTCAGCTACAGGAAAGACATTTTTAATATATAACCTCAGGCTTTATTCACTGCTTGACAGACTGTCATTCATCAGACATTTACATGAGGGCTAACTAAAGTGTAACACAACATCACCTATTGTTATTGTGCTAAATTTGAACTGCTCCTTTTTCCTTAGCAATAAATCATTTTCTTTAACACTTTTTTTAATTGTTACAAAAAAGTTTCATATAGGTGATTCCTAGCTGTAGCGGGAGACCTGTCATAAGATGTTATGTATATGTAGACCCTCATTTACCTATAGAAATTGCAATTTCCAGGCTGCCATGCTGATCATAGACCTCGGCACTTTATGTTGTCATTTGAAAAGAGATAAGGAATTCTGACTTTTCAGTCGCTTTCATTTGCTGCCTGCTTGTTGCTGGTTTACCACTCAAATATATTTAAAGCAGTAAGCAAGAAAGTAACAAGAAAATACAAAGGGACTTCTGCAGTTGTATTTTTTGTGACAGAAGAACTTTAAATAAACACATTTAAAAATTATTGAAAATGACAGTCTGTTTCGATTGTACTTTTACAGTTTATGTAAAGACATTTTCTTAGCTTTGGATACACTGAATGGAAGTTAGAATCCTTGTTTGGTTATATTGATGTCCCTGCTAGGGAGATGCATTCTCCCTTTTGTCCTGGTGACCCCCGTCAGTTGTTTGCTATAAGTCTCTTGTGTAGTAGCATACAAGGAAACTTGACAAGTGGACTGCAAATAGTCTACATGACAAACTGAAAGACCCCAAAGCAGCTGTCAGCCATACTCCTATACTGTAAACCACACAGCAGCAATCCCCTCAACCAATCTATAGTTCTACAATCTAAATGTATACCTTATCCTAAGTATAAGGGTAGGTTCACACCTGTCTCTTCATAGCATAAATTTGCTACATGCGGCTGGCATTTGCACACCAGTGCTGGTTCAATAAGAACCACATTTGACAGCTGGCATGAGTGAGAGGCACTAATACCATTCACTGCAGCCCCCATTTATTGCCTATGCTGTGAGAAAGCAGTAAATGCACAGCACCCCCACTGAGAGTGTGAATTAGCCCTAATTCTATAATATTATTAATAAAATTAGACAACCTAGTTCACATTCAAAGTATTGGCAAATAAATAGGGTAAGAAATTTTCCAAAAGTCATAATCGGTAATCAAGTCATGGTCATAACTCAGTAAAGAATTATTTTTGGGATTAACAAATCACAAAGGATGCCATCTCTTCTGGTGGTCCTAATGCATAGCTAAATTTTTTTCTTTCTTTTTTTTTTAACTTATAATGCTGTAAGTAACACCCTTCCTGCCTCTGAATGGTCACTTTTACTTCCCAACTGTAGCTATAGTGGGAGTCATGGCTGCAATTCAGGCTGGATTACTAATTTGCCTGCCTTAGTTAATATCTATTTTGTGGTATTTGATAGGATTAGTATTTTACACAAGAACTATAACATTTGGGTTTGTGCAGCTCATAATAGGTGACAAGGATTTAATAGTTATTGTTTGAACTTAGGGATGAGCGAGAATGCCTCTCACATTCTCGCTAAAATTTCCTCGAACTTCCGATGGATCCCCAGCACTTGATGAACTCTCAATGAAGAAACTCTCGCGTGCCTACAATCAGCTGTAACCGCAAATTTCCCACGGTCACCGGGCTGTTTTTATCAGCTCGGTGGCTGTGTGAAATACTAGTGCCCCAGGATTGCAGTGGATTCTCAGGGCTGCATTTGTTCATGCAGCCCTGGGAATCCTGTGTGCGATCCCCAGCAATAGAGCCTAAATGGGGATAATTCTCCCCATTCAAAACCTCTAGTGCTTTCAGATTGGCTGAGAAAACTTTCCTCAGCCGATCAGAGAGCACTAGAGGTTTTGAATGGGGAGACTTGTCCCCATTTAAGCTCTAGTGCCAGGGATTGCACAGTGAGCTGATCAATGAATGCAGCTGGAGCTTTTTATTTTTTTTAAATTCAGCCTCGTTTGCAGAATTTACACCTCCCGTTCTCTCCTACAATTCCGGTAAGCAAGAACGTCCGAATTTGCCCCTAGATCGAGTTTTATAAACTTGCTCATCCTTAATTTATACCACTGCATTATATTGAAATTATATTAGGAATTACACATCAACATAGTGAATTTCAGTTGCAAAATCATAGCCTTATGTCAAAAAATATCATCTACAGAGTAGGTGAAACTATGGCAGTTTATATGACAAACCACAGCACTGCAAATAATGCATACCAATATGCCCTCTTCTTAGCTTAGAAACTATTTAGAGTTTACTGTTTCGGCAGAGAGAGTTTCATATACTGTGCAGAGCTGAGGCATAGCATTAGAGATTTGGTGGTAGTAAAGCTGCGTACACACCTGCAATTTTTCTCGTTCTATTTTATAAATTTTCTGAATCTAACTTAAACAAACTTTTTCTTTTATGTGAATAGTCATATTATTCTTTTGGCAAAGTATTTGGATCAGCATTATTATGAGTACATTTTTAGTGCCTACTAGGAAAAGTTTCAGTAAAATTTGTAAAAGATTTGTATATTATTTTTAAAAAAAAGACATTATAGTATAAGACAATCCAATACAGATAACGTCATATATTATTCTTAGATCCTAGTGCGGTAACCTATTTCCACAATCTCAGCTATATCGCCCAGTGTTTAACCCCTTTCTGCTCCCAATCTGTTTCTTAGCCAGGTTTTGGGATATATATTGATAGACAACTTTCTAAAACCAATCAGCCAACACCTGATAAAAATAAAAGCCTCCCACTATTTAGAGAAGGTTGTCCCATGTTTTGCTGCACTGGTTTCTACAATGCACTTTGTTCTTGGACCAGATCTGTATAACTTGTTTTGGCAATGGCCACTTAGCCAAGTGTAAAAAGGTAAGAATGCAGGGGGCTACTGGAGAACAGTAGTGCCATAAGTGTCAGCAAACAGACCTTGGCTATGGCCATAGTAACTGTTGTCTTCTGGGGATTCTCATGTTCCCGTCCATATCCAGGTCCAGGGTTTATTTTTTACAGCAGGTCTGCAGCATGAACTAAGTCAAGTTATAGGCAACATCAGCAATACACTACACATATAAGGGATAGAATAACACCTTGAATATTACAAGGCAGTTAGGGATTATAGTAAGCGCATAACCCTCCCCCCAAAATATCAATCACTTTTTGCAATTGAACAGGAGAGTCCCCAAAGAGACAAAAAAGTTAGGCAATGTTAGGCCAGAAAACATGTAGATGTATGCAATAACTTTTTTTCTTGCAAATTATATTTACATATTCATATTATATGGTATAAGTTGTGACACACTATAAACACGTACATAAGTAAGAATTGCTTTTGCTTTGTCAATGCTCTGTAACTATAGTAAGACTGGACCACAAGTTGTGATATTCAGGAGGGGATTTTTGAGGTCATCAAAAATTATAGGTGGGTCAGCAAAATTTCCTTTGAAGTCTCATCTCTTAAAGCAGGGTGAGGGATAATTGATGTTGCCTTAGGCAGGTGCAAAAGACAAAAATCTAAATTCCTTCTCTTTAGGCATATACTGCTTTACCATATCACATTATATCAATATCAATATTTTTTTTT
>NW_027319310.1:0-4233 GCF_032062135.1 Pyxicephalus adspersus
CATGTGCAGGTTGTTTGAGTTCCAGAAAACGGGGAGTTTGCTGTATTGTTGGGTTATGTAGAATATAGCCTGGATGGATTAAAAAACATTCAAACGGTGTCCCACAGGAACCAAACTTTAATTTTTTATAGCTTCTACAAAGGATAGGTAGGCACATGTACGGTTCAGAAATTGTTCTGTGGAGAGCACCAAGACCAGAGATATTACTAGCAATTGCTCCTCAACACAATCATATATTTTACATTTCCTACAGGCATCCTAAAATTTGCAATTGTTAAAAAAGAAAAATACAAAATCATATTTATATGTATATATTGTCATATTTTTGACCTTTACGATCACATTTTTACCCAGCCAGAACTGGGACCTAAACATGGCAGTGGATCACCAGACCAGTGCCAATGAACTGTGGCTGTGTGCCCTCTCAATCTATCTGTCCCTCCACTACTAGTTGTCAATAATATTATCCTTAAGCTTTTCATCCTTTAAGATTGGGAAGTAGCACAATTGATTCATGGCTTCATTCGCTGGTTGATAAAGTATTGCTGTGTTGTCGGAGTAGCAGTATTCGTTTTCCACCATTCTGAAAACCACCTCATGTGTGAAGGATACAGGAGCACCAGACATGGGGTATAGGGCAAGATATGTGTCCCTGGAAAGGTCCATCTAGCAGCTTAAAGTGCAACTTCTCTCCTAAAGCTCTACATTGTCCATGAAGTCATCAGAAATAAAAAGATTGGTATGCAATAGCTAGGGATATAATTATATATTACCTTGAGCATGCATGCTCCATGACAGATAATTTAGACCTCTCTGTTACTGTGCCGACAATGGCAAAAATTATTTTACAGCATTATAGCCATCAAGTAAACATCACTGTATGAGCAAGTAAATGTTCTCCATGTTTATGCCAGTACAGCACTAGTTGTGTTCGGTGTTCTCCCCAGGCCCCTTTAGCTGGGTGCACCACTGAGCACTTTTCAGTAACCAGTTGGCTGATTTTGGGTGGTAACTAAAGAGTTGGATCACGATACAGGGGCTGCCACCCGCCTACAATTTCCCCCCACCCTGCTTAAAAAAAATTTTGGAGTTGAACACTGGAGTTGCTGAGTGTATCACTTTGGGGTAGATTGTGTTCCAGCAGACATGTTCTTGTGTTTCTCAGTATGGTACTGATTATCTATAAGCAGATGTGACACTTCTGCCTAATGCTTTGGTTTGATTTATCTTTTCCACTTAGGATAGTCATCTGGTCGTTATAATGTAAGTCTTGGAAAATTAGTTTTATTGCTGCATCCTATGTTTGTTCTGTGGGTAAGAAGACAACAAAAGTTAGCTGGCCTTGTGGTAAGAGTAATAAAAGGGCTGAACTTCAACTTCTACCCCAGGATCTGATCAGTGCTGAACAAATGTTAGGATTACCCAGTCTAAACACTGATACTCCTCTTTTTATCAGATCACAATGGTATGTCTCAGCCCTCTTTTACTCATTTATTTGTCTTAGCAAGACTTTTATCACAGCTTTATAGTAGAGCTGAGTACAAAACAACCCAAAGACTGCACGATGCATGAATAAGCACTATACATACAGCGCCATTCTGCTCTATGAAGAGGGAAGGGGGGAGAGCGATGGAGTGGCACCCTACTGTGGTCTCTCCCTTTCACTTTCATCGTGATCGTTCATTGGTCAGGAATCCACCAGGACGAATCCATAAACAAAGAGCGCTGTACACACATCAGATTCTCGTCCAATATCCGCCTTTAGGCAATTATTGAACGAGAATCATCTGACGTGTATACGTAGCCTAACTGTTGTGTATAGCTTCCTTTAAACAACTTCAGCAAGTATGTAGTGCAAATGATAAGAACAGAGATCTTTTTTCTTACACACAGGGTACATTGCTGAATGCACATGCTTACAAAGCTACTGTGTGCAGCTGTACTTTTAAAGAACTGTAGACACATGATGAGACACAGCATTTTGCCGCAAGCTCAGGCACGGTCCTAACCTCATTCAAGTGATTGGGAGAAGTTGGGTCCATTTTTTGCCGGCATCTGAGGCAGATTGCAGTGCAGTTTCTGAAAGCTAGTTGCTTTTGGCCCCGTGGTTGCATGCAAATTTGGTTACCTGCCTTGGCCTGCTATTTTTTTTTCTTTTTTGGATAATGTAGAGGATTGTTAAAAAGGTTAAAAAGGTTTTCTTGTATTCTTATTCTTTTCCCATTTCTAGAAATCATTTTTTTGATCTTTAGACCTTAGTTGATCTGTTCTACAGTGTGTACCTGTGTAAAGGTGGCCAATGTGGTAGAGACAGATTTTTATTTCCTCTTGTGAGATCCTCCAGCAGGGAGATTAAGTGAGCAGCACAGTAATGACATCACTATATGTAATACATATCTTCTGAACTGAGCTATATACTGTTACTGTTTTGTGTATAAGTTCTTGTAATTCTCTGTTATTTTTTCACAGTTGAATTGCTGGCTGATGAAAAAGGAAATAGGGCAGAGAGCTGCTTGTGAGTGACTCCTGCAGTCTCTCTGCTCATCTACAGAATAATGTTCAAATATTAAAGTAAACTAGTCCTATTTTTTAGGTAATTGGGGCAAAGTTTGGCAGCACACAGCATTCAGGCATCAGTCAGGAGGCAGGTTTGGGAGTACACTCATCCATGAAAATGATTGCAGACACAAAAACAAATCAGTATGTAAGCTGACAGACACAAACATGACTGCACAGGATAAACACAGATCTTTAGGCAACAGATTTTGTAGCTGCCTAATATTTTTTTTTGTTTTTGTTTTCATTAAAAACGTTATTATTGTTTTTTTATTATTATTTGTAAACATTAAAACTTTATTGTTTAAATGTATAATTTGTTGAACTTCTAGTCACCAAATTGTTTTTATATTGTAACCGCTTCTCATGCAATTACCATTTTTTCTAGGTTTATTCCAGGGCAAATGAAAAAGAGCCATGCTGTTGGTGGTTAGCTAAAGTTAGAATGATAAAGGGTGAGGTAGGAATATGACTTTATTTCTTTTGATGATCACCTAATATTTCTCCTAGAATGAAATTATGGGTTTGACCCTTTTAGGTCCCAGTCACACTTGTGTACCTTTGGTGCAGTTCAGTGCATGTGAAACTTCAAATTGCTTGCAAAGGTCTGTACCAATTCTAGTAATTTGCAATGTTTAAATCTGTGTGGGCTGCATGCACGTCCACTGCCCTTAACCATAATGGCTGATATCTTGTTATGCTTTTTTTCTGAGCCTTTCAATGACCAAAACGGCATTGATTTCTCACGCTTTTTACTGGGTCAAAAATGCATGGATGGAGCCAGACTTCTTTTTTTTACCATGCATATATTTATACAGGGTGATCTTTTCCCCCCTTAAATGTCACTTCTCAAGGGAGAATAGGTATGAAAAAGAAGATTAATGTATCACAATGTGTCCTAACGAATGCTGTAGTTCCTCCAACCAGTGTTTTTACAAATACAGAAAACACTGGGAGATGCCTCGAGGAGTCTGCAGTTGGACACATGCACTTACATTCAGTGTATTTTATGTACTGTAATTTAGGATTGGTAATATTTTTAAAACATTACATGCCTACTTCTTAACTTTATAATAAACATTTTATCTTTTCCTGTTTCTTGTTGCAGTCTGTTAATGAAGTTACAATAAAAAGGGCAAACATGCTGAGTGACATGCATTTCCGAAGTCTCCGGACCAAACTGTCCCTAATGCTGAGAAATGAAGAAGCCAGCAAGCAACTTGAAGTATGTGGATTACATTTTATCATTTCCTTTCATTCACAAAAAAAAATGATAAAGGGCTTTATTTGTTAATGCTTCATTAATAAAGTTTGTAAGCATCTTATCTACAGTAAGCATCAAGATTCAGATGAAAGTTGTAGAATGAAAGCGTATACCTGGTAACTTATTTAATTTGAATTAATTAATTTGAAAAAAAAAAAAAGGATAATCCGGATCCACTGTGTTAGTGTAATACTTATTAAACTTTCTGAAGAAATGAAGGGCGACATGTCACTAAAGAATTTTTACGTTTTTATTATTTGCCTAGCTTCCATATTCAACTGAAGACAAGTCTTTTAAACCAACTGAGTGAT
This sequence comes from Pyxicephalus adspersus, assembly GCF_032062135.1. Classification (NCBI taxonomy): domain Eukaryota; kingdom Metazoa; phylum Chordata; class Amphibia; order Anura; family Pyxicephalidae; genus Pyxicephalus; species Pyxicephalus adspersus. Next base: position 4,132 of record NW_027319310.1, read on the forward strand.
TGTGTGCCCATTAGTTAATCCAAAACGTAAAACTTGATTACAGTCCTAGGCCTCCTTCAGTAATGGCTATGTGGTTTTAGGTTCCTGATCTGCTTAGCTGGT
>NW_027319311.1:0-4233 GCF_032062135.1 Pyxicephalus adspersus
CCCTCACTGGCCTATCAACAGTCAGTAAGGACAAGGATACCAATACATTCCTTAGCTGGAATTGGTGTAATCAACTTGGCTTTGGTGTGTTATGGGGCCTGGTAAACCTCATGACTGGATGGACAGGTATGAAAATCCTTCACCAGGTAAAATGTTTCCTAATATTATATTTAATTAGTTCGCCTGCGGTTCGGCTTTAAAAAAAACGGTGTTTCCCATTTACAAGGTGTTGGTCCTTCATGCATAGCTGTAACAAAAGATTAAGGCAACAGCCATTCAGTAAATCATTACTGCAATGAACAATGGAGACATTGCCATTTTTCAAATCACTGTCCGTGATCAGTGAGGCTATAAATGGATTTTTGAATTTCTCTAAAAAAGATAATTATGGGCTATTTACACAATGAAAATTACTGTTGCAATATCTGGGAAACCATAACACAAAAATGAAAGTAATAAAGGTGATGTGAGGTAAAGGAGTACTAATAATATTAATAATTAGGATGATGTTGATGGAGAGTGCATGGCAGGTGGTTTAAATGAAGTGACCTTTCTATGTCACCAGCAGATCAGCAGCCTGGAAGGGTCTGAGTGCTGAATTCTGCATTATTAATACCTCTGTGCCCTAGTTTCCAGCTATTGGCCAACATACATACCAGCCTGTGCAAACTTCTATTTCCTGGCATACATGTAATGAAGGATTATTCATATGTTTATGTTTACATTTACCTATATGTCTTTATTTCTAGTATTATTTATAATGAAAATAGATGGTCAGAAAAGAAAATGTTTATATAGTAAACAAAACAATGCTGTTTGCATTTAGGAATTCAAGTGAAATTATTGTTTATGTAATGCTGGATTTTTAAATAGCACAAAACTGTCAAAACTACCACGGTGCAAAGTAATGTATTACTGTAATTACTGAATTATGTAAAATAATTCTTCAAAATTAAATGCTCGCTTTGTGTTTATTTACCATAATCCTCAATATAGGATGATACCCGCTTTATCATACAATATAGGAGTTAGTTTAGACAAATGGGGAAGTTGTGGCTACAGTTTCTTCATACCTGTGAACCATGCCAGCAAGTGAGGCGTAACATGTAGCATTTCATCGCTGGCTGCCCAAAGAGGAATGAATAATGTATAATGTTCCTGTGAGTGGCTAGCAACCACTGATAGCTGGTTAGGAATTATTGGGCCTGATTTATTTAAAGCTCTCCAAGCCTGCATAAGATACACTTTCTTTGGTTAAGCTGGAATGGATTTCTTAAAAGTCACTTTTTTTTCAATCCTGGACCAGATCCATTCTAGGATCACCCAGCTTAACTAATGAAAGTGTATCCTCTCCAGCCTTGGAGAGCTTTAAAAAATCAGACCCATTGTACCCACTGTTGGTCTGAACAAGCCCTTGGATGTAAAACTATTAAATGAGATTTTGATATATATAAAAAAATGGTGGAGAAGCCACCCCGCTTAACCCAATTTAACTCCCACCTCTACTCCTTTTCCAGTCCACGAAGACATAGGAGTTTTGTACTTTTGCTTGATATCAGCAGTCTCTTTAATAATCTGTTGATCCTGATAATAGATTTAATAATATTCTTATAACAGCATAACAACACTGTTTACTCAAATAGCCTGTTTTATTAAAGCTCTCTAAGACTAAAGAGGATACACTTCCATCAGTGAACTTTCTGGATGATCCTGGAATGGATCTGGTCCTGGATTCAAAACATTTGCTAGCAAATGACTTTTAAGAAATCCATTCCAGGTTTACTGAATCACCTAGCTTCACTGATGAAAGCAACGGGGAGCTTTAAAAAATCTGGCCCAAAGAATGTAAATTTAAACAATAAGAAACGACAACTAAATAATCAGCTTTGTTGTGTTTACAGGTACATCCTAATACTTTCAAGTGTACCTGTACTGTAGTTAAATAAATATGATAAATATAAAAAACAAACCAGACTTCTGTCCTTTGAAAAAAACGGCAGAGAAGTTTTCAGCCTAATACCGACCTTCTAAAAGTCAATATTTGTATAAATTCTGCATCAAACCTTCATAGTAGTACCTCTTAGTTGTAGGTAACTCAAGCAGATTCTCTACAAATATTAACAATTGGTATATTTCAAAGGAGGTAGAGAATTTGTCCTATAATAGTTTGCTCTGGCACTGAGAATCTGCACGTTATGGGGAGCCTTCTAATAAAATCCACTAATCCAAGGAAAGGGAAAACAATTCATTTTAACTGTGAATGAAATATAGATGTTACCATTAAAATATTTATCTCTCATATTAGTAATCATTCTAGGAAGCTGAATGCATCAGTACATTATATTCCATTTTATTGCACATTCCATCTGGAAATGCTCCTTTTTTTTTTCGTCTTCTTCTAGAAAAATGCACCCAGAAATCTTTATATAGATTACAAGACTTGATTCTAAAATCAATGGGAATTAAAGATGTGAAAATGATTCTGCTCTGCTGAGGCTCTAGCAAGTCAGCAGAATTTTCACACTGAGCTTCTCTTCCTCATATCTCCTATGACATTAAACTCGCTGACATATTTACAATTATATGAACTGCAGCATATCTGAATATTGAAGCCAGCTATATTAAATAAAATTGGGAATATAGTGTTTATTCATCTTAAAGGTACCAAACAGTATATTGATGTAGTTAAAATGTGTCAGCGATTGCTAATGTTTTAAAGTGAATTGGAAAACTCAGTAACCCTAAAAATATTTAGGAAATCACAGGGGGCTTCCACCTAAAACTAAGTGGCAAATTTTGTATTATATATTTCTTGGGTATTCAAGGACCAAGTTCATACCACCACCCAGCTGACACATGGTAAAGACCAAAACTATAGGGGAAATCCTACCATTCTATTTTTAGGAGATATATAAAGTGTATGGTATATTTACATATTCTGTGCTAAGGAAGCAGTATTCCCATTTTACACATTCTATTTATTATTATTGTGTAACAAACATTTTGTCTGTATTACCTCTAAATGTAATCACCTGCAGTAAATTTACAGGTGTTTTGAGGGCTCTGAGGATGCAATGGTTTTATTTTGTTTTTATTTCTGTTTTTTATGATTAAAGTCTGATTTTTTGATTGCGGTCAGTGGACACGTATCTTTCTTAGCCTAGCATAGTAGCAGTCTCCTGGAAGAGGGATGGAAATGTTATTGCACTGCTTATAAATTCAACGCAGAGGTGCCACTCTCATGTAAGCATTCCCTGCCTGCACTACAATGGGATGGAAACATTCTTCGAGAGGCATGTTTTACTACCTTAATGGTAAGGATAGAAATTGAACTGTTTGGTAACTTCATGACTCCTACACATTAAAATCTATTGAAAAAAACAAAACAAAAAAAAATTGGGAAGATCTGAATTCTCCCTCGACATGTCCAGACTCTGCACCAGTCCAAACTCAAACAAACAGACATAACAAAGGAGACTTTAGAGACCATCAGAAGAGTGACTAGTAGCACTCTCCTTGCAAAAGTTTACTGGGGTTTGCCTTGGTAATTTCCTACTTTCTAACATCTATCAGTTGGGGGTTTCCAAAATGGGGCCCTGCAATATGGCTGAGATGTTTTTCTTGAGAAGCAAGTGCCTTTCACATGTGATGTTCTAAGGTTTACTTAATATTTATGTTTCAACTGAAACTTAATGTACTTTTGGCTCACACTGAAAGAAAGCAGCTCTAACTGCAAAATGCGTCAGGTGTAAGCAATAAGCTGTATAAACCAAGCTTTGATGTGAAAATGTGAATGTGAAATGTGAAAATCATCTCTTTTTATATAATTTACATGATGATTGTTGTTGCTGTAAATGGCTGATAATAATAATGTTCCAGCAAATCCCTTCATTTCTAGAGAGGTTGGGTGTTTTGTTGCCAATTTTCTCTAAATTTCAAATTTTCTCCTTTGTGATAAATTACAATGGCAGTCTCAAGCCAGTACCAGTCACACTTAAAATCTTCTAATAAAACTTTCCCAGAAACAGAGTGTTAAAGTCTCAAAGAGGAAACAATTCTGTGTAATTGCACATGATTTGGATCAGCATGCTCAATATTGTATTAAAGGTTGTATGGTGAGTTAACAAACTATTGGTATATATAAACTGAAAGGTAAACTTAAAGGCAACAATGTATCATGTAACTGAAATAGGAATTGCAGAAATTGCACCTGCTGTCTTTTTAGTCCAGCCA
>NW_027319312.1:0-4229 GCF_032062135.1 Pyxicephalus adspersus
TAAAAATCTGTTTATGCAAGGTCAAGTTAAGACTACTAGAGTATGAGAATATATATATAAAAATTGTGATTACTAAAGCTATCTATATTCTCACTGTATTATTCAGATTGGAAGGCCTAAATTAGAAGATTTAGAAATGTTCCCTTTCTTGAAGTTGCAGACAACAAAATAATATATTGAATAAAAATGTAAATTGAAGTAAACCAATACTGAAAAAATATGTGGAATAAAAGTTGTAGGTTATTTAAGGGAACTGGCTGAAAAATCTGTACTGGAAGTATTATATAGGCTAATAAACTGAGGGTGATGGGTAACAAGGTTCAGCACAGACAAGTATATATTTCTAGGTAGTAATGGATAGAGATAATCTTCTTACTGCAGATGGTTGGGAAGGAAAAAAGTACTGTATTTTCAACAGAAAGGTATGTGCATGTCCATTTACTATCATTCCAAATACAGGTAATAAGGTTATAAGGACTTTTTTCCCCAGAGTTCATTTAATACCACAAAAGTACTGGGAAATCCTTTATTACTCTAATGGAGTTTAAGCAGTGAGTAAAGGGGACCTGTACTCTATTTCCACTTAGCTGCCAATGTTGAATAGACACCTGTGGACACATGTAGACCCTGGAAAAGTACATTTTAGCATAAACGGAAGAGTTAAAGCATTTTTTCTAAGTTTGTATTATTTTTCTTATAATATTAACACAAAGGTGAACCAGTTAAGGGTTTGGAGAGTTTTAGCAAGGAAGACATGATCACCTAATTGACCCCCTGAAGTTGATGCATAAATCTCCTCTGTGCCTAAACCCCCCAAATTTCCCCTCTAAAAACATCCCTGAACACTAAAAGGTATTAGTACTGTGATTTTTAGACATATCAATTCTTTATTTAATAACATAAACCTATGCATGTCTGTAATAAAAAAAATCTCTAACACTTGACTAGAGATCTAATATAAAATGGGGGATATCAAAGTAATTAAAAAGGCAAAAAAAAAAGCACTGAAAACAATACAGTGTAATTGCATTGTATGTAAGGTTGTATATAATAATCTCAGAATCAATAAACAATAAGCCAAAGCAAGAAAATTAGTGGGAAGAGTAATGCCCAGGGAAGAATCCAATAAATAGCCCAGCAAAACTGCAAATTTCTCCATAAGAGTAAATAAATTACTTCTTATTGACTCATACAAAAGTAGAATAGTCAGCATCTAAGATCATATAACAATATATATACCGTATAGCATGCTTTGGGGTTGACAGGTTATAATTAGAAAGGGCAATGGTTTGACCAGCTGTACCTTTTCAAGCACCTGGGCTACTTAGAAGTAACTTACATGTGGAAGATGAGCGTAAATAGGCAAACTGAGGACAAAATATTACATTCCTGTCTGTAGGTTGTCCACAGTTGACATTTAGCTACTTACTGACTTTTTTGTGCTGTGTCTCTGTTTGGAGAAGGCCATTTCAGTAGATGATCAGAACTTGTTCCCTCATATCCCAGCAGCTCCTCGAATGAAGAATCTGATTTGAGGGCATGTCCCAAATAACTGTCTGTAAAATTCTTTATAATAATAGAGCATAAAACAAAAAGGCAATAACAGCTTTTATATTCGACAAAGCAGGTAAAAGCATATTCTAACTTGAAAACACAAATGACAGTATTCTTCATGTTTTATTTGTGTAATGATTTTCAATAAACTAAATCAGATTCATTTTTGAAGACGCATGAGATTTACATATCATATCTCTTATGTACCAACAATGAAGATTATTTAATATGTTACATGCCGCACTGTAACCACCAAGCAACAATCTAATAAAAATAGGCATAAGTCATTTTTGCATGTCTTTGTAAACTTTTTTTACAACTGTTTGCAAAGAGTTTGTCCAGGAAACAACAAAAGTGTGTAGCTAGCTGATATTCCCAGTGCTTGATATTTTACTGCTGCCATTGGGAGCGTGGCATTAATCAACATCAGTGTTAAGCCCTTCTTAATTTATTATTTTAATTATTTTCCAAAGACACACAAGTGTTTCCTATGTATGCGTGACAGCTTTGCCCAGGGGTAGAATAAACAGCATTTATTAAACTTGTAAACATTTCCTTACGAGCACAGCCCTTCATTTTGATATATCTTTTTTATATACTGTGATATAAATTATTTAACAAGCTGGTTTCGCCCTGATGCAGTCTCCTCATTTACAAACTATTATTTTGGTAGTGACATTAAGCTCTTTACAATTATGCTTGCAAAGGTCTATGATCTGTTATATAAATCTTGCTACTGTTGTTTTACTGAGTTAATGGTATTTTCTTCAGCCACAGGAGTTGATTGTAATAGAAACCGAAAAAACTGCTGGGAAGGTTTGAATACCTTGGCCCCTCGTCTTATGATAAGCCACTGTAAATGTCTCCTGGGGTGTTGGTAACAAAGCAGGCTGATATGTATTTATATAAAAGTGTGGATTACATTGCACAGAGTCATACACATTACAAGAGCAGACGCTTTGGTAGCATTTAGTAGCTTTTGTAGTATCCTGCATTTATAAATGTTACCACGCTAAAAATGTTAAAGCTCATTTCTTGCCATGATCTTGTTTAGCACATCACCATTCCTATGCCATTGTAAGGTAAGCCCATAAGTTGATTTTTTGCCACAGTTCCTTGATTATCTTTCTTATGTTCAGAAATGTCATCAGTCATTGGTCAAGATTCCATGTGCTTCCAACTGCCAGGCCAGGGGTTCTGCAATGCATCCTCCATCACCTTGTGTATGTGAGGCTCCTACAGAATCTTCATTGCATGCACATCATAAGTCAACAGGTTCTTTGGAAGGTAGTCATAGTGCTGGGTATGCTGTGGAACCAAGTACCAAGGAACTTTGAGTAGTAGAAAGTTGTGGCGTAGTACCAAATAGACTGTCTAACCGTCTATCCAAAGGGACTACAAAAAAAAAGTTTTTTATTGTACAGAAATTCTTAGTAGAACAGTCACACTCGGGGTAGGTAATCCTATGGGAGGTAATAGTAAATAGAGCCTTACCTGATCCGCTGTCGTCCCGCGTCGTCCATGGTCGCGATCTCTATCTTCTTCTCTCATCTTCCGGCCGGCTTAAGCATCCGATGAGTCTCCGGGGAGTTCCCCGTAAACTTGGTGCGTGTGTACGTTGCTGGCGGGGCGGGAAATTCAAAATCTATTTGTGTTTCATTCAATACAAAATAATTGTATTGAATGCAATACCTTAGATTTATATGTGTAAAAGTATACATTGTTTTCAAGAACATTTATTTTATAGTATATATATTAGTATGAGTATAATATGTATTTTTTTTTTTTTTTTTAAATATATAGATTTTTTAATTTATTCAATTTATTATATTTACATGATTTTGTGTTTCAAACTTTATTATACTCATACTATTATATTATACTGTAAAATAAATTTTCATGAAAAACAATGTACCGCTTTTAGACATAAGATATAAAATCGGAAAGAAATGAACCACTAGGGAGGTTAACTGGTATCAGTACAGGTTATAAGTAAATATGTCAGTACTTGGATGCCATTTTTAAGTGATTTTTCTAAAACAAAAAAGCCCTTGAAATTAGCTGCAAGTGCCTGTTCTGTGCTGGCAACCTATTTCATCATACTAGGTGCCATCATGGGTAAAATGTATATAAATCTAGCCCTCTTTGTTTCCCAGGTTGGTAAAAAAAATGTAAGATAAGCTTTCTGATGAATAATAGTGTAAAGTGTACTACTTACCATGCATATGTAGCCACATGCATTACACCCTTAGTTTGTGTCTACCATATGCATTTCATTCTAAGTTGTGCAAACTAATATTATTGTGTTTTTTTTATTATGCCATTTTCATTAGTAAAGCTGGGAGATTTAGCAAACCTGGAATGGACTTCCTAAAGTCATTTGTTAGCAACTGTTTTCAATCCTGGACCAGATCCATTCCAGGTTTGTTGGATCACCCAGCTTCACTGATGATAGTGTATCCTCTTCAGCCTTGGAGAGCTTTAATAAATCAGGCCCGCTTTCCTGGTTTGTTCTGCATAATAAAACAGTCATATTAATATTAGTTTGCACATCTTAGAATGAAATGCATATGGTAGACACAAACTAAAGCTACGTACACACTTCCAATTATTATCGTTGGAAAACGAACGACGAACGATCCTGCACGATATCTACGAACGATCGTATAGCACCG
>NW_027319313.1:0-4225 GCF_032062135.1 Pyxicephalus adspersus
TTACTTTCTGATAGCTTGAATATACAATACTTAACAAAAAATGTAATATTATTATTGGTAAGTATCTATCTGGTATTTATGTATTGGTTATGGTATATGAAGAAGCAGCCTAAGTGCTGCAAAACGTGAGACAACACTGTGGAGGCTTTTGTTTACAATACTTGTCAAAAAAAACAACTTATCGAACAGACAATACAGAACAGAATAATACAGATAATACATTATCAATACAGAATACTGATAATGAATTACCATTTAATACATTTTATCAAAGCTTTTATAAATATGTGAAAGTTGGCATTCTAGTATTATGGAATTACTCAGTATTAGAAAATCCCCCAAAATGTTTATGTCCTGATATGCAAAATCTTACAATTGAAGGAGGATACACAATACCACAGAGAGGGTGCAGACAAAATACATATTTCAATACAAGGACAAAGTCATTTTATTAGCACTGCAAGGGCATTCTGGGGGATAGGGGTGCTCTCAATTGCTTTACCCTTATGTGGACAAAACACAAACTCTAATTATTGGTCTGACTTTTTTAGAATCTGGACAATAACTAGTGAATACATACATCTAAAATCCACCAAACCACATTAAAAGAAACTCAGTGCTGGACCTCACAGATATACCAATCAAATTGATTTCTGTGACAAATTATTATTTTTCCAATAATGACTGAAAGTAGGATCAATAGTATCAGGAGGTTAGACAAATGTTGTTATCAACATGAAACATCAGCATGATACTTAATGTTTAATGATACGTAAGTGTTTTTTTTTTTGGGGGGGGGGGTTCGCTGTGAACATTTCATGGTCCCAGACAGAATGGCATTTTGCCTGAAGATCTGTTGTGTTTGAGAGTTTATAAAAAAAAGTAGAGTTGCTCCAAATGAACAGTAGTAGCAACATTAAGATCAATATACCACTAATGGTCTTACTTATGGGAAATTTTACATCATAGGCCCATGCTTCTTTTATAGTCCCAATGCAATCCTCCAGGACTGCCATCAAAAATTCTGGGCCCCATACTAGATAAGCTTTCTGGACCCACTTACAAAAGTCCAAAAGTTCCAGCTTTGGAAAAGTCAAGCTCTTTTGATTGGAGCCCAGTAAAGAGGTACCCCCCCAACCTCTGATTGCAGCTCTGCCTTCCTCCATGTGTTGAATAATAAGAATCTTCAGATGTTTTCATTGGGCCAATTTACCAGTCTGCTTGTTTATTTATATTCAGTTCTATGCTCTAGACTTCCAGCTTTTATGAAGCCACGTCACTCATTATGGTAATTGGGGTTCCTAGAAGAAGAAGAAGGCTTATCACACAACAAAGCATTATTATTATTATAGCTAGTCATAAGGGCCAGCAATCTCACTATGTAAAACTGGTAGGTTCATTTCCTTTCCCTAAATTGACCTTAGCCTATTTCATATGTCCATGATGAAGATAATAGATCGTGAGATTTCTAAAAGACAGTTAGTGACATGACATTGGACAAGACTATGGAAGATGCTGCGGTATATCAGTGCATGAATTAATAACATTCCCATCTCCTTCTAATCTTATTTGAATGCTTCCAGTATTAATAATATTATCATTATTATTTTACATATAATATTCTATCCTCATGACAAAACAATGTCTGACCCAATGGATCACCATTCCAAGGCAATGTTTTTATACTTTTATGCTCCCCTAAATCTAAACTCATTTATAACTCCTTCTATACTGAAATTTAAAGGATTGAGAATCATAGCTTTGCGGTTCGGAGCATGTAAGCTTAGTGGTCCGTAGGTCCGAAAAGGTTGGCAATCCCTTGGTTTAAAGGATTGATCCAAAATGATTGAAATCATATCAGCAGGGTTTCCTCAAACCTGCTCATCAATTAAAATAAAACCTATAGTAGAAAAACAAAACCCCTTTTTTACAAAAATGCAGGTAGGTCATTTTTTGCAGATGGGACAGACAATGCCCCTTTTGCAAAAAATAACCTTATCTTCCTGATTGCATTTTTTTGGCAGGCAGCCCAAATGACAAGGGTAGCTTTTTATCTTATTTGGCCCTTTATCTTATTTTGGCCTATCCTTTGTTCCTTTTATGGTTTTTGCCTGTCATACAGGATAGATCAATTGTGTATTGTCTAAGTTTTGCATCATATAGCTAAATAAATCATTTTGATTTGATTATGTATTGTATTGTAAATTGCTAAGCTTGTGATGTTATGTGGTTAGTACAAAATGAGCTTTGTATCAAAGTGAGAATTAAAGCTAAACTCCCAGTTTGGGTTACCCCATGCCTCCCATCCCCTCTTGGGGTACTTTTCAACAATAAAACATTTATTAGTTTTTTGTTCTAATTCAATTACATTAGTGGACCTCTTTGCCCTCTTATTCCTTCAGTGGTAGGTGAATCCTAAATGGTTCTGCTCTCTGCAACATTCTCCTATGAAGCCAGGGAGGAGGATGGAGCTTTGATGGACTGGGTAAACTGCCAGGGAATCTATTTTTAAGTTGTTTGCCCAAGCCAGTTTTGGATTTTAGCAATATACTACAGCAACTTTCAACTCCATGTATGCATAGCTAATATTATATGTAATCAAACATGGGGGAAAAGCACAGATGAGATTTCTTTAGTTGCATAAAAACACTGGTCAGTTTGAGCAACATTCGGACAAAAGGCAATATTTAGCTTTGGTTGAAGCAGAATCATGACAAATAATTGGCAACATAGGCAATTTTTTGGGGACCTTTAAAAGCATACATTTAACATTGGTTTTATTGACTAGTCATGTCCAAGTTGTTCTATACCATATCAACCACCAGCCAATAAAAATTCTCCCTGCCAATTTAATTAAAATGGGATTACAGCCCATTGGTCACCAGCAACTGTAGTGGCAGTAAGTGATTATAATTAGTGCCCACTGTTCTAAAAGAGCTAACTTGGGTTAGCTTGAAAAAGGTACTGTAAATGTTCTGTTCTACTAAAACCAAAATGATTATCAGATGATCAGGCTGACTGCAATCAGACCTGAAATGGTACGTATCATAAAGGACCACTAGAAAATTTGGCAAAATAGCATGCAGGCAATAATTTCATACTTAGAAACAGAATGTAACCTGAAAAAAATAATAGAAATGAGACAAAAATACACTGCATTATTACTGCAAACATAATAAGTTCAAAATGTTTTGCCTTTTAATACCAATGTTTTTCTAACACTTAAGAGCAACATAATGTATATTTATTAACATTTACAAGGGCCATTTTGAGTCACATATAAGATTCACATTCTAAATACAGTTTGAGTAATAGGAAAAGTTTAACTTGAAAACTTCATAATTAATGTTTAGCACACCTACACACCATAGTGTTGTTCTAGACACAGCGGAGAAATAATTTATCCACAAGGATGCTGGGTAAATGAACCCAAGGACAAAAGTGTCAAGCGGCCTGTGGCAGCCTAGGTGAAGGCATGAGAGATATCTTGTTCTGGAATCTGTTCTATGTATTTGTCACAGTATTCTCCAGCTGTCTTTATACAACCGAATCCAGGACATTTATAGCAGACGCTGCCCTTCATCACCTCCTCCTACTCCCCTGTCACCTTCACTATTCATCCTTTTCACTCATTTTCTAGAAATTGTTTTACTATCTTAATAGTCAGCTACTCAATAAAAAAAATGCTTACTAGGATAGTTCCGAAAAATTAGCACTGACCACTGTGTCCTGTTTTGCACTCCTCAGTTTAAAATAGTTTTGAAGGTTCATTAATTCAGTTTACATTTTTCACATATTATTAAGTTTTTATATAAGTATATGAGTATTTATTATTTTTCTTTGCTGCCATTATTTTACATAATTACATATTTGTAAGCAGAATGTGGCTTTCTTTCTAGCCACCTGATTTTGGAATCAGGTCATTATGGTCATATTAATTCATGCAGAAATTCAATATTATTGCCAATCTTACCTATTTGCATTGAAATATATGGCTAGATATGTTAGAGTTTTGCACAGCTCCTGAACATTTTTTTTCGTAAGTCAACATTTGCAAATAGGCAGAAAAAAATGTATGACCCTAGGTGGGAAGAGGGGGGTCGTTTCTGGGAATAATTAAGAAGTACTTCTCTACTTAGGGTAATTGGTAAAATATCTGGGGATCTGAAATATAGATATTTGTGGGAACATGTGGGGGCAAAGATTTAAAAAAAACATGTTTTTT
>NW_027319314.1:0-4225 GCF_032062135.1 Pyxicephalus adspersus
AGGTATATATGGGGGCTTAGAAAAGTGACCTGGGTATATATGGTGGATTAGAATAGTGATCTGGGTATATATGGGGGAATGGATTAGTGATCTGGGTATATATGGGAGCCTAGAATGGTGATCTGGGTATATATGGGGAATTAGAATAGTGACCCCGATATATGTAGGGATCTAGAACAGTGACCTGGGTATATATGGGGGCTAAGATTAGTGATCTGGGTATATATAAGGAAATCTAATAGTAACAAGGGTATATTTAGGGATCTAGAATAGTGACCTGGGTATATATAGGGGATTAGAATAGTGATCGGGGTATATGTGGTGGATTAGAATAGTGATCTGGGTATATATGGGGGCTAAGATTAGTGATCTTGGTATATATAAGGAATTCTAATAGTAACAAGGGTATATTTAGGGATCTAGAATAGTGACCTGGGTATATATAGGGGATTAGAATAGTGATTTGGGTATATATGGGGGATTAGAATAGTGATCTGTGTAGTTTTAGGGATCTAGAAAGTGATTTGGGTATATATGGGGGCTTAGAATAGTGATCTGAGTATATATGGGGGCTTAGAATAGTGATCTGGGTATATATGGGGGATTAGAATAGTGAGCCAGGTATATATTGGGGATTCGAATAGTGAGCTGGGTATATTTAGGGATCTAGAAGAATGATCTGGGTATATATGGGGGATTCGAATAGAGATCTGGGTACATATAGGGGGGTTAGAAAAATGATCTGGGTATTTATGAGGACTTAGAATAGTGATCCGGGTATATATGGGGGCCTAGAATTGAGATTTGGGTATATATGGGAGTATAGAATAGTGAGCCTGGCATTTACAGGGGCTTAGATTAGTAAACTGGGTATATTTGGGTGCTTAGAATAGTGAGCCTGGTATATACAGGGGCTTAGATTAGTAAACTGTGTACATATGGGAGCTTAGAATTATGATCTGGGTATATTTAAGGATCTAGAATATCGATCTGGGTATATACAGGGGCTTAGAATAGTGATCTGGGTGTGTATGGGGGCTTAGAATAGTGACCAAGGTATATTTAGGGATCTAGAAGAGTGAACAGGGTATATTTAAGGATCTAGAAAAGTGATCTGGGTATATTTGGGGGGTTTAGAATAGTGATCTGGGTATATAAGGGGAATTAGAATAGTGATCTGGGTATATATAGGGATCTAAAATAGTAATCTGGGTATATACAGGGGATTAGAATAGTGATCTGGGTATATATGAGGGTTTAGAATAGTAATCTAGGTATATATGGGGGCTTAGAATAGTGATCTGGATATATATGGGGGATAAGAAGAGTGTTCTGGGTATATATGTGGGATTGGAATACTGATCCCGCTATATTTAGCGATCAAGAATGGAGATCTTGGTATATTTGGGGGTTTAGAATAGTGATTTGGGTATACATGGGGAATTACAATAGTGACCCGGGTAAATTAAGGGATCTAGAATCAGTGTTCTCCCCAGGCCCTTTTAACCGGGTGCATCACCCGGCACTTTTCAGTAACCACCCGGCTGTTTTTGGGTACCCTATTTTCCGGCGTATAAGACGACTTTTTAACCCCGAAAAATCTGTGCCAAAGTCGGGGGTCTGTTACCTTATATAGTTGATCCTAGGTGTATTCTGTACACCAGATAGAGAATTTGTAAGTATGTTACAAACAGCTCCTGCAGAGATGTGCAGGACAGCAGCTGGAGACTCAGCGTGTAGGGAGATCTGTGGCTGGAGACTAAGCCTGCAGCTGGAGACCCGGCATACAGGAATATCTGAGGGACGCCATTCCCTTAATAGGACAGCGTTTCCGCGACCTCCCCCTGCCCTACGTGCCCAGACCATATGTCTGGGGATAACCTTGAGGCTATTGGATGATGTAACGTGGGGGTAGTGGCGCTAGAAAACGTCATACCCCCAGTGTTAAATATGGGGGATTAAAATTGTCATCCGGGTATATATGGGGGCTTAGATTAGTGGTCTGGGTAGATATGGGGGATTAGAATAGTGATCTGGGTATTACTGAGAGCTTAGAATAGTGATCCAGGTATATATGAGGGCTTAAAAAAGTGATATGGGTATATATGGGGGCTTAGAATAGAGATCAGGGTATATACAGGGGATTAGAGAAGTGATTTGGGTACATATGGGAGAACAGATTAGTGATCTGGGAATATATAGGGAATTAGAATAGCAACCCTGGTAAATTTAGGGATCTAGAATAGTGACCTGGGTATATATGGGGGATTAAAATAGTGAGCCGGGAATATATGGGGGATTAGAATAGTGCTGTGGGTATATTTAGGGGATCCAGAATATTGATCTGGGTATATATGGGGGATTAGAATAGTGATCTGGGTATATTTGGGGGCTTAGAATAGTGATCTGGGTATATAGGGTAGCTTAGAATAGTGCTCTGGGTATATATGGGGGATTAAAATAGTGAGCCGGGTAAGTATGGGGGATTAGAATAGTGAGCCGGATATGGAATTAGAGATCTAGAATAGTGATCTGGGAATATATGGGGCCTTAAAATAGGGATCTGGGTATATATGGGGGATTAGAATAGAGATCTGGGTATATACCCTGTTTCCCCGATTATAAGGCACTGTCTTATATTTTTTGAAATGCCAAAATATGCCCTAGGTCTTATTTTCAGGGGATGTTTTTTTTTTCCATGAAGAAGACTACAGTACACATTTATTGTTGAAAGTCACTCATGATCACTCATGTTCCATTGATTATCCCCTTCTGATCACTCATGTGCCGTTCATATTCCCCTTCTGATCACTCTATGCCATTGATTGTCCCCTTCTGTTCACTTACCGGTAATTAAGTGTAGGGATCTCCGTTAGGGCAGGAATCAGCAGCTTGCTTCCTGGTGCAGAATGCTGGCTTGTTACTTTCAGTTTCACTCTGCACTGCAGCCAGGAGCAGACACGTGCTGCAGCCAGCATCAAGGAGACACACACAGGATCAAATATCGGGGAATGTCTTATTCACGGGTGAGTGACTTAATTATTTTTTCAAAAATCGGGGGTGGCTTATTTAATGGGGATGTCTTAAAATCGGGGAAACACGGTATGGTGGCTTAGAATAGTGAGCTTGGTAAATATGGGGGATAAGAATGGTATTCTGGGTATATATGGGGGTTTAGAAAGGAGATTTGGGTATATATGGGGGATTAGAATAGTGATCTGGGTATTTATGTGGGATTAGAATAGTGACCTGGGTATATTTAGGGATCTAGAATAGTGAACTGGGTATATTTAGGGATCTAGGATAGTAATCAGGGTATATTTAGGAATCTAGAATAGTGATCCTGTTAAATATGGAACTAGAATAGTGATCTGGGTATATATGGGGCCTAGAATAGTGATCTGGATATATTTGGGGGATTAGAACAGTGCTCCAGGTATATTTAGGGATCTAGAATAGTGATCTGGGTATATATATGGGCCTAAAATAATGAGCTTGATATATATATATGGATCTAGAATAGTGATCTGGGTATATATGGGGGCTTTGAATTGTGATCTGGGTATATATGGGGCCCTAAATAAAAAGCTGGGTATATATGGTATCTTAGAATAGTGAGCTGGGTAAATATGGGGAATTAGAATAGTATTCTGGCTATATATTGGGGCTTAGAACAGTGATCTGGGTATATGTGGGGGATTAGAATGTGGTCTGGGTATATATGGGAGATTAAAATAGTGATAAGGGATCTAGAATACTGATACAGGTAAATTTAGGGACCTAGAATAGTGATCCAGGTATATTTGGGGATCTGGAATAGTGATCTGGGTATATATGGGGGATTGGAATAGTGACCTGGGTATATATAGGGATCTAGAATAGTGATCCGGTTACATAAAGGGTTCTAGAATAGTAATCTGGGAATTTATAGGGGCATAGAATAGTGATGTGGGTATCTATGGGGGCATAGAATAGTGATCTGGGTATATATGGTGGATTAGAAGTGATCCGGGTATATATAGGGATGTAGAATAGTGATCTGGGTATATTTAGTGATCTAGAATAGTGATCCGAGTATATATGGGGGATTAGAATAGTGATCCGGGAATATATGGGGGCTTAGAATAGTGATCCGGGAATATATTGGGGCTTAGAATAGTGATCCGGGTATATATAGGGGCTTAGGGTAGTGATCTGGGTATATTTGGGGTATTGGAAAGTGATC
>NW_027319315.1:0-4222 GCF_032062135.1 Pyxicephalus adspersus
CCTTCTTGTCACACCCCGCATCCTTGTCTACCTTTTCCACTACCAACTTTCAGTTTAAATGGGAGTAGCAGCCGTTTATTACATTTTACCATAAATACCCATCCACAATTAACATCCATTAACATCCTTCATATCCTTAACAGCATCAACATTAACATCCAACACCTTCTTGTTCCTAGCTGCACTTCACTGGCTCGGGAACGCTGCAAGAAGTCTGGCAGCTACCACCAACCTCATCACCTGCAGCTCCACCTCCCTCTACCACGCGACTGGAGACACCATACCTAAGGCGGTACTCCAAATCACCAAGAGTGTCACTTTCCAAATGCCAGCCTTCCCAACCCCACCTACTAACCCCACCACCTCCAACACTTGTGGTGGCCGGGTGGGTTGTTCGCTCAGCAGTCAGCCCTGTACCGGTCCATTGCTCCTTCCATCCCCCACTTTTAAAACCTTTAACCTCGCCCCCCTTTTCTAAATGTACCAATCCCGAACAGCTGTATTTCATGAATCTTGCTTACATTCCCATCAACATGCCAGGGACCTTTAGATAACTAGAGGTGTTCCACTGGTTTTATACTGGACTGCTTTAAATGAAAAGAATGGACAAATGGTACACATGGTTTGGAAATCCCATAATGCAGTTGGACTGCCTTTAAGGTTATTTACAAGGAATTAATATAGAGACTCTAAGAAACATGCTTTTTACAATAGCACCTTTTGCAAGCAAGCATATCTGCTAAGCCAGGAGTAAAAAGTTTTGCTTTGTCTTTAAATAGATTTAGATCCACAGCGAGATAGTTCAGTTCTGCTTGTTAAAAAATCTTTGGTTGTGAATATTCATTGGATGATTCTTGGTTGTACCTAGATAACTAGTAACTACCATACATGTACTAACTCTACTCAGGTGTAATTGTTGTGGTAACTAGGGGTTAATACTTTATCCTGCAGCTCTGAAAGAATAAAATAAGTTTGATTTACTGAATATTTGTCCATCAATGGTTAAGACACAGACACAGAGGGCCTAATTCATGAAAGCTCTCCCAGGCTGGAGAGGATGCATTTTCATCAGTAAAGCTGGGTGATCCAGAAAACCTGGAATTTGCTGTTTGATTGCAAATGTTTTGAATCCTGGACCATATCCATTCGGGGTTGCTGAATCACTCATTGGCCCTGATTTACTAAAGCTCTCCAAGGCTGGAGAGAATACACTTTGATAAGTGAAGCTGGGTGATCCAGAAAACCTGGAATGGATTCCTTAAAATCATTTGCTATTTGCTAGCAAATGTTTTGAATCCTGGACTAGATCCATTCCAGGTTTGCTGGATCATCCAGCTTCACTAATCAAAGTGTATTCTCTCCAGCCTTGGAGAGCTTTAATAAATCAGGGCCATTGAGTGTATCCTCTCCAGTCTTTGAGAGCTTTGATATATTAGGCTCAGGGAGCCTAAAACTCTATTAAAGTTCTCCAAGATTGGAGAAGATAGAATATCATGGGTGAAACTGGGCGAGGGACTTCTTAAAAATCATTTGCTATTAGCTGGCAAATTTTTTCAATTCTAAACCAGATCTATTGGCCCATGTTAGTCTATCTTCTCTTTAGAGAACTGTTATAAATCAGGCCCAGAGTTTTTAAATCATTACATTTTATTATTAATATAAATTTCAGAAAAACCTGCAGTGGCTTCCAGTACTCTTTTGTCATAGCTGAATCCCAGACCACGCTGCAAAATGTTGTAGAGCTCCTCCCTTTTTACTGTCTGTACATTTTTATAGGCTAGTACGTCTTCCAATCATAGTAAAAAACCAATAGGAATGTGTTGAAACTTGCCCTAAATGCAATCTCTGACACTACCCGAAGTGTAAGAACAATCTAAAATTGTGGGACCAGAAGTATTTTGATGCTTTTGTAGGGTTTTGTAGGCACTTCTGGATGACTGGCCTACTTACCTGCAGCAGTTTTCTACTTTGGTCCACCTGAAGACTCAGCCAATTGTTTTTAAAAATAAGCGGAACAAGTGAAAGCTATTTATTGATAACCAGAATGTGCTCTTTGCCAGATTTACATTAAACACTTGGTGACTCTATAAAAGGATCTGCTCTTTCTTTATTATTAATATTATTATTAATAAGTAGTTTCTGCTCTGTGGTGCAGGAATGCTGAGTGTGAAGAAATTTATGACTGGCCAGCACTGTATGACAGCTTTAGTTTTGTATCTTTCATTAATAAAATGTCGGAACAATAAAATGAGCATCAAATGGTGAGTGCAGAAATTCTTGATTTGTCATTTGCCTTTATTTGGTGCATGTACGTTAGGGTAACTGGAAACATTTCAATTTAATTTTAAATTAAAACTATTCTAGGTTTAAACATACATTGTTTGCTTTGTGGCTCATGTGTTTTATCTTTATGTCAGCAGCCCCCAGATGATAAAAGGTTGGGTACCACGGATCTATGGGATTTAAAGGCAATTTTTTTTCAAATGTTTAAATGTGTTTGTGTCCACTATATGTAATAATTAGTTAAATTTCATTGTGTGATCCCGTTCTGTTGGGCTGTCAGGTGACATATGTGCTTTTTTTTTAGGCCGCTGAGCAAACCCTAGGCCCCATTGGAGCTCAGTGGTTATTTTTTTGAAATGTTCTTGTATGCTTGCTGTTAGCAAGCCTGATTTAGCTCCTAATATCTGATTCCAAGGTACCTGATTTCTCTATTTTGAAAGGCTCCTTAGGTGGGTGGACGCTCCATGGGTGAATGATCTGTGCTAGAGAAGTACGTTATATAAGAGTTATTTTAGTTGTTGTTTCTAGGTGTGGAAGGGTGCTTCTAAAAAACCAAAAGGGACACAGAAAAGCAGCCCACCGCCCAGCTACTTACTACTGTATAACAGTTTAATGGTGATAAAAATGTTGAAGTGTTGCACTGTGTCCTGTTATTCTACTTTACAGGATTCACAGAAAGCTTAGTGCCCAACCATGAAAATGACCATATACTGTCTCCAACTTAAGTTCAGACTCAATCACCTGCAGGTCAGGGACAGCTGGGTGTCAGTTGCTAGGCAACAAATTTGTAAAAAGTAAAGAAAGAGGGAAGAATGGAAGTATCTTTTTATCCACCTTAGTGCCCAAAAACCCAGGCTTGTTTTACAGTATCTTTAAAAAGTATTTTTCCTTATAGAAAACATCAATTCTGGGTCAGCAGCAAGCTTTATGAGAGCATACAGCTACAAACTATACATACGATATACATAATTAAAATGGAATTAAAGCTCTCACAGGATACCTCTACCTTCCCTTCTTTTTCTGCCCAGCAAAGATCTTGGGCCACCTTGATTGGCCATGATGGGCTGACCTAACTTGTGAGGTAGTTTATTCATCTCTGGCGCACACAAAGGTTTCCCTGGAAACCAAAACTAGTACTGCGCATGCGCAGCTCAGCTTTTTCATATACTGCCGGCGCGGTTGGGCAGATAAGTTATTGCATAAGTGACATTGCCTGCTCCTTCTGCAATAACCACCTGCCTGATCCTTCATTTTGGGACTTTAGTTCCACTTTAAAGAATTAACCACAATTTAGATTTCCTTAGCAGCCAGAAATATATTTATTGTACAGTATTTTTAGACTGTGTAGAGGTTGGTAAACTAAAGGACTTGGTAAGTGTCAGGTTCTGTGTGAGCTGGACAGACAAGATCAATGGTTTCTAATAAAAAGTGTGTGAACAGAAACAAATCATCCTATATGGAAAACTTCAAAAGAAAGGAGGACGCAACAACACAAGGTTAATCTAAACACAAGGCATGCAAGTAGCTGCCATCACTTTATTGTGTTGGGGGGTAATATTATTTCTATTGGAGATATTAGCAATCAGAGCACACCAAAAGAATTTATCCACTGATGGTCAAAAGGCTTTCGTGACAATTTTGTGACAATTATGTTAAAAGTGCTCCTTTACCGTGTTGGTCCATGTTTTTATTTTGAGATATATTCTGTTGGTTGCAACCACCAGGGAAAGAATGGAGGGGGGAGATGCTTAATAAGTCACCTGGTTAGAGTAAAAATAAAGTACTATGTGGTAAGTTTATTTCTCTGGTGGTTGAACTTGATGGACTTTTGTTTTTGTTTTGTTTTTTAAAACCTGACTAACTACTGTATAAACTTTTAATACACAATGTTTTCTTATCACCAGCTACAGAGGTACCAGTTCAGAAATAGTGTATTTTT
>NW_027319316.1:0-4222 GCF_032062135.1 Pyxicephalus adspersus
TAACAAAAAGAAAATTACTTAGGAAAGCCATTCCAGATTTACTGGATCACCCAGCTTCACTGATAAGTGTATGCTCTCCAGCCTTAGGAGATTTATTAAATCAGACCCTGTATGTCCCAATCTTTCCAGTAACGTTGTTTAACTTGTAGGTTATCAAATAGCCAAATTAAATCATGTGGATATTGTGTGATGACATATTTTATTGTTTCCAATCAGTATCTGTAGATAATGATCAGGTGAGAAGTGTGAAGTCCTAAAGATTAAGGGCAGAAGACTAAGGTCTCCATATGTAAATATTAGATCTATTATGCAACATCTCAGCATTGTTGCATTTATGGTACTGTAATTCAGTAAGATGACTCAGATGTTAAATATATTTAAGGTTGTTGTTACAATTCTCCTAATAAAGTTAATATAAAAAGTCCTATAAAGTATATCAAACAATCGGCAAGGTTATCTAACGTTTCCCCTCCCCTCCTACGCTGCCCTAATCTAGTTATCCATCTATAGACAACTTGCTAGTGTACATACCTAACAGATAGTGTCAATCTGGGGTGTTTTTGTGATCCTATGTGGTTAGCAAATGGCAGTGTTGTATATAAATCAATATGCGTTTGTCGGTTTTTGTATAAAAGAACACTATCAGTAATAATAGAGTATGAGATATGTAAAAAATATTGGCAAATTCCAAACCACAACACACACCAAAACTACCCACTAACCTTCCCTGCACATAGACCCACCCCCCATAATACCCTTAATACTCATCTTCTGCACATACAACTCCACCTATTACCCCAAACACCTTTTTAGCATACAAACTACAGAGAAGAAGTTGATGGTGGGTGATCAAAAAGCAGGAAGGGCAACGTAAAACATTTAGTATTCCCAGTTGCTGCCATCTGAGTTTAGTAACCCTTTTAATTCTGTCAGCATTCTACTGCGCCCCCTTTACTTTGTTCCACCTTTCTAATGCCCACCCGCTTAGTATGTCCCATTTTTCTATGGTCTTTGTTTTATTCTCCAACTGTCTATTGCTTCTCCTATATTGTGACCCAGAAAACAGCCTTGTGGTTACTGAAAAGTGTCGGGCGCTGCACCCAGCCAAAAGGGACTGGGGAGAACAGTGAGTCCTGCACATTGATTTGGAGGAATTCTGCTCATCCCTCCATACAGAACAGCTTCAGCTCTTGAAAGTTGGTTGATTTTCTCACATGAATTCTCGTACACAGGCCAGATTCTCGTCTGATATCAGCCCTGAGGTGGTTATTGTATGAGAATCATCTGACGTGTACATAGTCTTACAGTGGGAGAATTTTCTAGTCTTTGTGCTTTTGATCAGCATGATCTATGTCTGGAGTGTCCAACACCAGTCCTTGAGAGCCACGAACAGACCAGGATTTTCATAGAAACAGAATACGTTTTTCACACCTTGTAAACTCTTTCTGTCTGCTGTCCGTTCAAAAAATGAGAACAAATCCTGGCCCCTGAGGATTGCAGTTGGAAACCCCTAATATAGTGCCAGGAGTCAAAACACAAAATGATAGGGGGTTAGGTTCGTAATGTTAAGGTGTTTGGTATCCACCTACGCCTTATCTGTCTCCAATTGCAAGAAAAGGAGGTACAACAATTAGGAAGAACTGGTGCAATTTTCAGTAGTTGTTTTGTTAGTCGACCATTATCAGTTTTTGTTTTACTAGCTTTATTACCATACTTTTTATTATAATTATTATTATTATTATTATTAAACAGGATTTTTATAGTGCCAACATATTACATAGAACTGTACATTAAATATGGGTTGCAAATGACAGACAAACAGACAGTGACACAGGAGGAGGAGTACACCCTTCCCCAATAAGCTTACAATCTAGGAAGTGGAGAAAGTATCACACAATAGGAGGGGAGATAATGGAATGGTGGGAAGTAGTGAGGGTTTTAAAAGACAAAAAAAGATGGTTAGGCAAGTCTGAAAAAATGGGTTTTGAGTGCTCTTTTAAATAAGCAGAAAGTAGGAGCAAGCCGAATAGGATGAGGAAGACCATTCCAGAGAGTCGAGGCAGCTCTAGAAAAGTCTTGGAGCTGTGTATGTGATGAGGTTATGAGTGAAAAAGTCATTAGTAGGTCATTGAAGGAGTGGATGAAGCGGCTTGGGGAGTATTTTTTTTACCAGGTAGAAAGGTAAGTGGGACAAAAACTGTAAAGGGATTTGAAGGCAAAGCACAGGAGTTTGAATACTGGTGGGTTAATTAGCTTTTCCCCAGAAAACTTGCCTTTAACTATGTTTGGTACATTGGACTATGGTAGGAATGTTAGGATAGACCCCTCGCATTCCTACCATTCACAGGGCAGGTACACACCCATCCTGTGTGACTCTTTCAAATTGGCACCACAGCACTGGCTCTTAAAGGATCAACGTCTGCAGATTTGACGGTGGGTGGCAATGAGTGGTACTGTACTGCTCACTGCCACCCCATAGGTTCTTTATAGGACTGCTGTGGGTAGAAGCTACTTGTAGTGTCTCCCCCAAGGCAACAGCATTAGTTAGCAGTAACTGCACCAAAACCTCATTGCCATCCTTAACATACCTTTAGTGATATTTCTAAAGACTCTGTACAGCCTTTTACATTTTGTGTTTTGGGGTTTATACATTAAAGATGAACCTTCCTCTCATTTTTTTGTAGGGAAGGGCTTGTCAGTAAGGAAGAAAATGGCGAAAAACATTTTGTCAGTTTGTGTGCTGTCAGTAGTAGGGGAAGGAAATTCCTCCAATAGGGCCAACTATTCTGAGGAAATATCACTGCAATAAAAATTTTGTTCACTTTGGAGTTATTTCCTCTCATTTACTGTTGTATCTTTAGGACAAGAAGTGAAGGGAAATCTCCACAGTGGGGTGCAGACATGAAAATAAAACTTATGGGAGTCTCAAGTTTTCCCTAGTCTCAACAAAACAAACAAAAGTTTAGCAGCACATTCATTATATGTTTGGGGTGTGATTACCTTTCTGCATCAGTTTAATCATTTGATGTAATCTGTGTAACACTTTCTGACTTAAGCTCAGTCATCAATGTTCAATGGGTATTGCTGTCTACAAATTAATTTTATTTTTTACAATAACACGAATAGTTACTTTAAGAAATTGTCGACGGCTGCTGCTGTTAGTTTAACCGTTAGCTTTTATGGTCCTATCATAACAGGTGGAGATGGTGAACCCGGTGAAAAATAAAGTATGTGGCCATAGTTATGAGAAGGAAGCGATAGAAAAAATGATTCAGGATAGACACAAGAAGATGAAACTGGCCAGGTGAGTTCCCAAAATTGTTTTGTTCTCATTGAAATCCAGAAGTAAACACATATTGAAACTTGAATCATTTTGTGCTTCCTTGTTGATGTAAACTGTTGAAGACATTTCCCTTTTTTCTCTACGGAAGGGTTTTTCTGCTATCAGTGTCCTATTTGGGAGACTTTTGTTCAATGTCATGTTGGCATAGGAAGTGAAAGAGAATTTTCCTAGTGTGGGAAATCCTCTCTGAAACTGTAGTCACAGAAACGTATATTCCCATTGGATGACTCCCCATCATACCTGAGCTGGACACACATAGCAATTTATAGCAAAGTGGTCAGACTTTCAGTTTTATAATATAAAATGGCCTCAAGATGATGGGATCAGATTATCCAGATTTAACTTGGAAAAAAATCTAACCATTTTTGACTTAATTACCACAATTTTTGCCTTTTCAGTTATATTTAAATTCCATTCAGTATTAAAGCTTTCAGTCGCCCGGTTTTGACAAAATTAACCCAATTTGGGGCTAGGAGAGTCAATCAATGAATTAAAGAAGGTAGAGAATGCTTGGGTTTTGATGGCAAATGTAACTTATATTTTATATATCAAATGAATATACAAACAATAATCAAAAATGTAAGCACATTACATTTAATATAGGTAGTACCTCCCTATTTGGATTATCATGGGAATGGTGTCATCTATTCAAAGGAAACCTAAATTATTTCCTTGAAGAGAAGCGTCTCAAGCCCGACGCATTTAGTTGATAGGCTTCCTCAAGAAATATATTGAGAGTGTTACGGAATTTTGGTTAAAGAATGGTTTCCAAATGAAGAGAGAAATTTTCTCCAAGGATTGTAAAAGTCTAATGTTAACAATGTTTTCTGGATTCCATAGTGTTAGATCCAGGCAGCAATGTAGGCGTGCTGATATTGT
>NW_027319317.1:0-4220 GCF_032062135.1 Pyxicephalus adspersus
GACTTCTCACTGGATCTTTCCGGCAATCTTCCCTATCACCCTAAGATCTGGGTCCCGACCAGGCTGGGCCTTGGATCCCCTGGACTATCTGGCCCTAACCGATCCTTGCTATTACTCCATGGCAGATCTTAAGAATAACATCTTTTACTGATGATTGTTCCCCTACTTTACAATGACTGGGAATATTACCCAGCAACAAAGGAGGAAACAAATCAAGACTCTAGAGCATTGTTTATCAAAAATGGTTTTGTGGATCCTTACGATTCCTCTAGAGGTTGCTGAGGGTCCTTGAGCAATAAGCAATTTTCAGGTCAGTTTAAGTGACACCAATGATCTTTTTGGCTGTAAGGGTGACCTTCTTCCAAGTGACCACCACACTAATGTACTGTGAGCTGTGGACATAGTAATTATAGTAGGGGTTCCCTGAGGACCAGAAAGTTATTTCAAGGATTCCCATAAAAAAGGCAAGTAATGCTATTCTAGACCACTCTCATAATTACATATACACTGCAGTTTCTGTAGGGTTTTAGAACCGTGACACCCTGCATTTCTTGTCAAGGGGTGACAATGTTGTGTTTCAAGGTTGGCCCCCTGTATTGCCACTCTGTGACATGGCCTTTGGACATTGTTGGGTCCTGAATTCTTTGTTACTGTGTACTAAGTCATTTCATCATAATTTTGCACAAGTGTAATTTGATAAAGTTTAGCTTAAAGTACTTGTAATTTCATTTGCTTGTAGAGACCAATGATTTTCTGTGTAAAAAACACCAAAGAGCAATTCTTCCGTAGATTCTCAAAAAAATTATTTACCATACCTGATGAAAACTGCAAAGTGTGAGGACAAAACATATTAAAGTAACAAGACCAATAAAGTATCAATCCACCCTGCTGTGGCACAGAGATTGGGAGCCTCATTCTTAACTTATGTTAGTGAAATGGTGCTCCACTTGTGGTAAACCATATCTGTGTATCTATTGCTAATTAGTGGTAATAGAAATCATCCTATATTTTACCTATAAAATAGGAACATTGTATTAGGTGGTAACTATGGGTGCACTTAGTTAATTGCAATTAATTGTCAGTATATGTAAATGATAGAGGATCATTGTTTGCAAGTGGTGGAATGCATAAAATCAAACATCCCTAGTAAAATACCAGTAAAGGAATTGATGGGATACTACTTGTAATCATGGAAGACCATGTTATAGTTACGTGTTAACGTAAAGTTCTGCCTGTGGAACCTGTGGTTGGACAATCTTTACTCACATGCAGACCTTTGGAATCCCTTGTGACTGAATCATATCACATATACTGACATATGCCACACTACCACAATACCAATGGAGCTTTGACATTCATGTGTTCATCTAAGTGGATATAAAATGTGAACTATTCCAATAGGGTCAAGTTACAAGGCATTTCTGTGATTAGCTGCAGATGTATAGAAATAGTTAGCAAGTTTGTAGTCTGCAGTAAATTTATAAGATTAAACATTAAAGAGGCTTAAATATCCGGAAGATTAAACGGGGGGAATTAGTATACTTTTTCTGTTTACACAAAAATCCCACAATATACATTGTGTGAACAATTTTAAATTACATTGTGGGATGTTGTTGAGGTAAGGGTGATGAGTGACAATTATTTTTGTTTTTACCACTTCTAGTGATATATTTTTTGCTTGTTTTTATAATATTTACCTCTATAATGATGTGTGTTATGGGAATGGAAGCATAGTGGGGATCCACTTTTTTTGTACTTTGTACTCTAACCTAAACTTCTTTGTTTGTTTCAAACAGGGTGTGGAGGGGGCTGTTGGAGACATTCACTTCATGTTCTATTTAAAACTAATTCTTTAGGACATACAGCAGTAAACCCAATTATTGGAAGCAAAGGCAAATCTACCCAATTAGGCTGGTATAGTCATAAAAAGGTATTGTGCATAATTCAATAAAATGAAAATCTGCTTGTACTTTCTGGGCCCAATTCCTCTTAGTAGGTGGAAAATGTAGCTGAAAATTAAAATTATTTCCACTGTACCCCTATCTTCTGTCCACCTTCCCTAGGGAAGGATGACGACCTCGTTGGAAGATTTCCATAGAGCAGTTCCTAGAAGGGCAGCAATGCCTAACAATGTGGAAAATGGGGTAATGTAAGCAGAATTATATTTTATATATATATTTTTTTTCTTATTTTTTTTTCAGGTATGTTTTTAACCTAAGATTGGGGAAGGAGAAGAACTTCAAAGAGTCTAAACAGACCTTCTATTTCAATAGAAGGTCCACTTTACAACAAATCAGTTATGAT
This sequence comes from Pyxicephalus adspersus, assembly GCF_032062135.1. Lineage (NCBI taxonomy): Eukaryota > Metazoa > Chordata > Amphibia > Anura > Pyxicephalidae > Pyxicephalus > Pyxicephalus adspersus. The sequence goes on from NW_027319317.1 coordinate 2,305, forward strand.
ATAAAAAAATAAATGAAAAAAGATAAATCAGATATTAAAAGCAACATGTTAAAAAAATGAAATCTGTTTACTTGCAGACTGGCCACATTTTCATGATTATGACTATAGTACAGGGAAGTATACTACTTTTTTACTTTAATAATAATTAGTTCACATACATATTGATGAAGTTTTAAAAGTTTTTACATTTATAATAAGTCATGGTAAAAGTGACTATAAAGATGAGTATATTCCAAGGTTGTTTAGGTGTTTTAGATTTATGATTGCTGTGTAATACAGATGTGGTATATGTGGTTAATGTATTTACAAAATCTATAAACACAATTCATGTTATGTTTGTATTCTCTGTGTAGACACAGAAAAGACTATTTTTAATATGTATACGTATAAAGAATTTAGTTTACACTGTACTTCCTCTGTAAGACCGATGTTGTCCAATTATTTACTGATTAACGGAAATATCCCTTTATATATACATAGAATTTTTTTTTAACAAATGAAACCAAAATATTGTACACACGGAGATGTAGAAATAAGCCACAATGAGTTCAAATAAGTCTTTGTAAAGTCTGTTCTATCATTATGTGAGTGTATCTGTTTTTATCTTGATTTTTTCTTTTTCCAGTGTTTAGGTAGCACTGTACAGCAAGTCTTTCTGAGTTCCTGGAACATTGGCATCTCTTTTCCAAAAAAGAAGGTTCCACTTGGCTTTATGGAAGTTTTCTAAATATTCATATACTATGGTGCCTCAGTTTACTGCCAGAGCACCTGCCTTACAGATGGTTCTCTTGGCTTTGTGGCCACGTACATCACACATAATATGTGAATTTTTATGACAGTATGCAGGTCAGGAAGTCTTTCTACATTCCTATTTTTTTGCAGTTTACAAGTATCATTAAAAAATCAATGTTGTAGTTTATTTAGGGCAAGAACATATTTTATATCGTTATTGGTATGGCACCTGAAAGTATTTATTAATGTAAGCTTATCTTTTACCATGCCTCTTGCACTTTATTCTCATTTTGTATTATGTGCACATATGTGTAGACTGGCTTTCCTTATCTTAAAATCTGTTCTTCTCAATCAGTCAGTTTAGATTCATGAGGGTTGATTTAAGGGCAGTGGATATTCATTTTGAAAAGTGAATGTTGACCTATTTTTGGTAAACAAGGTGAACTTGTAATTAATTTTGACATCCAAATATACAGGAAATCAAGTAGATATTTTTTCTAGCACCTGACTGGGATGACTGAAGTCATGACAGCTTGACCTTTAAAAAATGAATATCCACTTTATTAAGGTAACAAGTTCTACTCCTTTAGCAAATCAACTGCATAGGCTGCAGGTTAAATGTTTTCAGTGACAGTGATAAAGTTACCATCAGTGAATCTAGTGAAGATGCATTCTAATTATGGCCCTTTGTATACCCCAAATGGAAGTATACCCATTGCCCCTGATTCATCAAGCAGAATCGGATTATCGGTCGCGCATTCGTATTCGCGATCCGAAATCTTACGCGATCGCGCTATTCAGCAACTGAAAAAGCTGGGGGCTGGAGCCGAGTATCTCCGGCAGCTTTACACGGGCGAGCTTGTATTAAAAGTCACTGTTCCCCTAAAAAATCATTCTTTCTAATGGCACACACATTACCCATAGCCCTAAAAAAAATATCAATAGGATACATATCCGAAAGGTAAAGTCTAACTAGAATCACAATAACTGTGAAGATAAAAATAAAATCGGGGAGCTTTTCATAGTTTAATGCTGCCCATACACATAAAATAACTGACCGATACCCTGTATCACAATAAACAATAGTGCCTTAGCATATAGGTTCCATAGAATAGTAGAGTTGGCTCATTTCCTAGTATTCATATAGGCATAATTTCAAATGACTATTCCTCTGGGAAGGAGAT
>NW_027319318.1:0-4220 GCF_032062135.1 Pyxicephalus adspersus
CCTTTGTTTGCTCCTGCAAAGGAGTCCTCATTGCTATAACAGGTCATAGAAATTCCATGATAACACAAGGAGATTGTTTTTCATTAAATCTGGAGAAGTAATGGTCATATGAATATGAATATGAATTATAAATATATGTCAGGTGGTTCATGAGGAACAAATTTGGGAAGGCCGAAGATTGATTTGCCAGAAGTTTGGCAAATATTGTTTGAAAGTAAAAAAAAAAAAAACTTTGTTTTAAATCCTAATAAAGTCTGATTCTTTTCAGTTCATAAAAAATTTCTTTTTTCAAAATTAGTGGGTAATAGGTATGCTGGAAAACATAAATTAGTTCAGGCTGTTCATGCTGTTACTGATGCAAAACTGGCATTTTTATCATACTTTTATTAAGGATTAAGTGAGCAAAGATGATAAGTAAAAAAAATAGGCCAGTGGCAGGACTTTAATATATAACCCTAAACTCAAGTCTCTCATACAAATGACCAGATACCCCATGAACCCTTGAACTTTCTGCTTTGCTGTTTGACTTTATCAATGAAACTAAAATTAAAGTGTGTTTGTAGGCAAAAGCTAGAATGTCAGTTCATCACAGATCTAAAATATGCCCATGGTATATCTCTTTAAAAACAAACCCTGAACATTCTACTGAATATTCTTTAGTGGATTGACAAAAGTATTTTTTTTATCTTTCAGCACTTGCAGTATATTTAAGATGCTTAAAAACAGAAATGTGTATGGAATGAAGCGATGAATATCTTTTTCCAATGATATTTTTCATATACAGCTTTTTACCTTGTGATATCGTGCTATGAGTTTTCCCTCGGGATCAAACGCAATGGTGGTGTCATAAAAAAAATGCCCATCCTCCGGACAACGAGAGTCACTAGAACTACATGCTTTCTTGTCTCCCAAATTTGCCACTAGATAAATGTGGTTCTTTTTGGCTATGCAGCTCAATCTTTTTTGTACTGGTGCTCTGCCAAATCTAAAAAATATACACAGATTTTAATTGAATAAAAAAATAAAATAAAATACACTATATATATATATATATATATATATATATATACACACACACACACACACTTACAGACATTATATTTACATAAACATACACTGTAACAACACCAACTGTTATTTTTAAGACCATGTCCCATAGAGAAGATAGTGAGCTAAAAATGTGTCTTTGCAATGAGTTTTTTTGGATATAGGATTCTAATTGATAGATGTGTTATATCTATCTATCTATCTATCTATCTATCTATCTATCTATCTATCTATCTATCACACATAGATAATGGCAACAGTCAATACATGTTCATGGTCATCTGAAGAAAGTAAACAAAGCTTTATTGTCATCTGATGATTCAAAGTATCCACATGATAAGGCTGTGGATAAACAAGATTATTGTCTGAATAAAAGGAAACAAGCGTTCTCAAATATTCCAAATCAAATCTTGTATTTACAAGCAGTGTTGGACTCTGGATATCTAGTTATGCTGGAAATTACTCATTTAATTATTGTTTGATGGACAGATGGTCTTTAAATGCAGAATAAAGGGTAGTCTTGAAAATACACAAGTCCTTAATATATTGGGGTACTGTAAAGCTGTGTTATATTATATGCTATGTTATATTTTTCTAATATAAGAAAACAAGTATGGCATCCACCTGAATTTGAAGCAGACTATTTACAATGGCATGGAACCTGAATGGCCAGGAAAAGGTGATTACAGTGAACATATACTGCCTTTTCTTTCTGTCTATTTCAGAAGACAGTAAAGTAAGGGCTTCCATAGTTCAGACCCAGGGCCTCTTTCCCACAAGTAGTCCCACAAATAGCTATGGAGGTTTATAGAAAGGGCCTACAGTGAAATTGGAAGCCCATTTAGAAGGGAAGGATGATGTGTACATAGTATAAACTGGTAATGCAAATGAAGTATCCTCAGTAATGTGGTGAATAACAGTTTTGCTAAATGACAGATTCTTCATTTACATAACCCAAGATTTGCAGCTGGATTCCCAGGGGTTGAAGAACTTTTATCCTGCTGAATCTGATGATGATGATGAAGTGTGAAGGTCTTGTAAACACCCAGGATTCAACTTGAACAAAAGGTAAATGCAAACTCATCCATTTCTGTTGGTGGTCCCCTAAGGAGTTTATTGAGCACAATATATAACACTCACATGCTTGTATTGATTGATGTAAAGTAATGTATTTATTTTTAATTCAATATTATTTCTATCTAGCCAATTATTGGAAATAATCTCACCTTTGGGGATCATTGCATGGAATCCATTCAACTGTAGGTTCAGGGATATCTTCAAGGTATGGAAACACTTCTTCTCGGTTCAAACTAAAACAGCATATAGCATATTCTGGAGTCACAATGATGTGTGCTCCCTGAAAATAAGACAATTATATAATAAAGCAACTTGTTAAAAACACATTTTGGAAATATATGTTTGATTAAAGCCCTATTAAAAAATAATTTAAATATAGTATATTTTTCGCAATAAGATAGCTGATTTCCATCAAAGCCCCCCCTCCCCCCAATAAAAAACAAGTGCTCTAGACTCAGTAAAGGCAACCCCTGTTCTTGTGTCTCCTCACACATGTTTGTGTTGCTAAAAGGGAAAGGGGTATGTTAGAACAGCTCTGTTACCAAGTGCTAACTACACAAAAATTAAAAAAAAACAACTCCTTTCCTCAATAATAAATTTAGTCTTCTAAATTGTTACAACCTGTTCCTTCAGCTGTAGCCACCAAGTGTCTCCATACCATGCAATAGATTTTTCCAATTCAAATTTATGAATTCAATGAAAGTGTAACAATCTGGTAAATGTTGCAGATTGCTGAATTTAAATTCACATTAACCCCTGTCTGGGTTTAAAAACATATTTTTCCACATATTCTTAAACTTAGACTAACAAGAAAACTGTGCTTTTTACAATGTTCCCACAGGTCCCTCTAACTTCCCCAACAGTTTCGGTAACAATACTAGGTTAAGGGGCAATACCAAAAAAAAAGTTTCTGACTATAATTTTTAATTACCAAAAAAAAGAAATGCTTGTTTTCAATTTGTGTTTTATTAGGTAAATATTCCCGCAGGACCCCCCCTAACATGCCCATATCGACGATATTATGTCTAGGTGCTTTGCAAGTAGCTTAGGAAGTACACGTGTGTGTGCTTATATTTGCATATCTTCATCAATCCTCTTGCAACAAAGGTTCTCTTTCTTGAATGGAACTAGAAACTGCAAGCTGTGACCTGTGAAAATTAGAAATTAGAAAATGAGTTTAATATTTTGTTATGCCTTAAAGAGACTTTGGTTTTTTGAAATAGGAATCTTAACCTTTGTTTGCATACTGCCAAAATACACCCCAGCCTACCTCATTACTATAATGAGTAACGTATTCAAAGACTTTACAATCAGAATTATTTTTATATTGGCTAGATATGCCACCAGATAGGCACCATTTACAGTAATTGGAGCCAGACAGAACTAGTTCATCCATAAGTTATCCCAGGTAGGAAGCCTAGTGCCTTGTGGATATGTAGGGAGCCCAGATACAACCTTTATACTCCTACTGTAAATAAATGTAAATGGGATGACTTCATTGTGTCTATTGCAATCATAATTATGCCAATTAAGGTTATGAAGATAGAAAAGCTGCTACCTTGCACAGGGCACCATTCAACCATTTCTGCAGCCCGGTGCCTCTGTTATATGTTTCAGATTCAGGTAATTTGCAAAAACAACCTGTTCCTCCAACATTCAATAAAACAAAATAATCCCTATATATTCTAAACTTGATGTTTAAGAATAAATCTATCTAGTACTTTTAATTACCAAAAATTGTTTTAGCTTAAAAGTTACCTCCTCTGGTGGCTCCCCACAGGCTTTATGTTTGTACTGTCTTTTGTTCAGGTATACAAGAGGCAGGTAGCATTTCTAATGGCTAACAGTTGCCAGGAGTGGAGTGCCACCTGCTGTGTATGTTAGCTACGAGCAGTCAAATGTAGGCAAACCAGTTCAAGTCACACCAATTTTGGTGAAGATGTAACATTCTGTTAAAAAAGAACAACCACAGCCAGCAGTTTGCTCTCTACTACATATGTAAACACACTGCAGGTGTTAGTTGTGGGTTGTCAGGTAATAAGAGTTAAGTAGTTCAGAGATGTCAGGGATTATTTGTTTTGAAGCTCTTTTACTGC
>NW_027319319.1:0-4220 GCF_032062135.1 Pyxicephalus adspersus
GGTAATCTTTTTCATAGAAATCTGTTGACACCATGCTATTATAATTGGACACAAATGTTAATTAAATGTTACAAATACATGTTTTCATTAAAGTGGTAACTTCAGATGTGTCCTTTGCTTAAAAAAAAAAATGATCCAATAATAGGAAATCTATTCTGTTGGTGAATCCAAGTGATCTTTTGTGGTCCCCCTGAGCGTTTAATAAATAGGATTTATTCTATGTATTTTAGGACCCAATATTTATTACCTTATCTTCTTAGTTATTAAGGGACACCAAGATACATTTATTACAGTCATGGATTGTTAGATATCTCAAACAGAACTATGCCTAAAAACTAGAAAAAAAAAACGCCATCAGACATCTATGTCATAGAGATTTGCAGTCCCACTCAATGTGAAGATTTGTTTTTGTAAAAAAAAGATTTGTTCAGTAAAAAAAAAAAAGTTTAAAAAACAAACTTTATGTAAGAAACCAAAGCTCTAGTTAACATGTGCAAAATAGTTACTTATAGCCAGGGGTGTAGTGGGGCAGGCACGGGTGGGAACGCCGTGCCCTCCCCACTCCGTTTTTGCAAAGAATTATTTGGCCAGAGCCGCGGACCATGTCTCCCGGTGACATTGCAGGCTCAGGGAGGTAGGCGGGTTGTCTCTCTGAACACAACTCGCCCTCTCTCCTATCGCAGGTTCAGGCCTGCGATAGGAGAGTGGGCAGGTTCTGGTATCATGACTGGGGGAAGTTTCTTCCCCCTTAAGTTACACATAGGCAGGGGTGTAGTGGGCCAGGCCCATTCACATAACAATGATGCGTATGCATGCTCGTCATGGATAGTACCGTTCCCCCTTTTCATTTTTTACAACTGCACCCCTGCTTATAGCCGAGTCTTTGCATCCCTAGTTGTACTCATGTCCCATGTCAGACTTAAGTTATCAGTCCAGTTTTGTAAAAACTTTTAAAAGTCTAATATGATGATAGAAATATAAAAAAACAAAAGGTTGGAATAAATCCTTCTTTTCTTTAAAATGCGTTTTTGCTAAGAGACATTTTACTGTAAATTACATTTCAGTGTTATTGAGTCTTAGCCTAGAAAAATCTCAACTACTACTAAACTTTTTCTAAGACCTGTTTTATATCTTCTTGTGTCTACAGATTTTTGATCATTTCAAAACCAAGGAACTTGGAGCAAAAAAAGAGAAAAAGCCTAGGACCTGATATTTCCACTATATACAGTATATATCAAAACCTTATATATATATTATATATGCTTCTGTACAGGTATATTACGGATTTCAGTATTTTTATGCACCCTTGTTTTAACATATTTTTTTTAATTTAAAGTTTATTATTAGATTTATTAAATATTGGAAATATTTCGGTGAGTTATGCCTATAAATTATAGGCCTACAATAAAAAATACATTTCCATGCAAAACAATGTACCGCTTTAGCATATAAATACTGACCAAATTAGACCGCCAGGGATGTTAACATGCCCACATTGTGGCTGCTGATCTACCCTCAAGACCTCATCCACAGATCATGACCATGGGCACCAAATACCTCTCATGAGGACCATTTCGCTGATAATCTAAATCAACAGTATGTTTTTAGCATTCTAGAATTTCTGGTATCCTGAATGTATCTATTCTATTAAAAAATCAAATCTGTATCTAAAATGATTCTCACATTTGCATTTTAAAGTAAAAATGTTAGTCAATGTACTATAATGTAATACTTAAAATTTAATTTTGGATATTATGGATATTTAATTATTAATGCTTTATCCTACAAGTTTCTACTAATAAGATCATGTGCCCAGAGCACTTTCTTTATACACATTTTTGTAAAGAAATCTCCTGGGAACAGATGTTATGATTAAAATAAGTTACATTTAACTTCCAAAAAACATAGCTCATGCCACAAATTCTAAGTACCATTAGCAGCCTCATTCAAAAGCTGCTGAAAAGACTCTGCTTTTAGCAATTACCATGTATTTCTGTAATAAAATGAATGTCCCAAAGTATGTTTAGCCATTTTTACTAAGCTAAGTCAAATATTCTTCAAAAAGCATACATTCCTTGGTAAATAGACCCTATAGTTCTTCCAATCTGATGTCTTTTAAAAGTAGTATATTGCATACAGGTACATTAGCCACTACTATGGTGAAATCTAGAGATAGATGGCCTCCACTAATTACTATGGGCCTTTTGAAGAGAAGGTTGTCCACTTTATTAAATGGGATCCAAGTAAATGAATCAGAATGCAAAACACATGCATGGCTTTGGCCAGCACGATTTTGCCATGTGGCTGTGTTGCGCAGTTGAAACTACACAACTGATAATTCAGTTGCTTAGAGACAAAACAGTGTAAAACTTACTTAACATGAATGAAAATTAAATAATATTATTGTAAAATTTGTACTGATATAATTCAAAAAGTCAAGAACATTCAGCTTGACAGGTTTGGCATTGGTTCAGTGACCGTCTGGGGAAGGGGTGCATATGCACGGAAAGCCACATAGACCCCATGTGTGAGCCTAATAATACCCTGACTGCTGTTAGGTAGCAGGACGAAATACTATTCTCAGAACTTACATTGACCCAGTGGTGCATGAGGTCCTCCTGGCACAGGACAGTGCTTGACCATGTGTGGCCAAAGTGCGTAGTGTTTCTGGTTCACAAATGTGTTGATTTTACTGACTGGTTCCAAATACCTGAATCTAATAGAGACCCTCTGGGACATTATGTATTGGTAAACCAAACCGGGAGTTTAAATATGCCCTGATCCAGGTCTGGAAGGTGATGGACACCATCCAACATTATCCATCTCATCAGAAGCATGCACAGACATTATCATGCATACAGGCATGTTTTGATCAAATTCATGAAAGTTTGACCATTCTGCAATTTCAATTTTCAGTTTGATTTTTGAATCCAGCACTTGGTAGGTTCATGAGTTTGGTTTCCATTGACCATTATAACATAAAATTTGATTTGAATTACATATTTATCAATAAAGATTTTCTCCTGAAATATTTTGGTCACTGAGATCTGATATGAGATTTTACTGTTACCTTAATTTTTGAGCAGTGTATATTAAATACAATTTGTGCCTAAATTAAAAAAAAGAAAAAGCAGATTCACTCATCTGTTTACCTAAAAGCAAATGAATAGTGTAGATATAAAATTTAGCAGCAATCATTTGTAAACTATTTTGTATTTTCCCTGGATACTAAAATATGTGCTGCACCTGCCTGTCTAGATTTCATCAAAGATTTCCTCTCTGTAAATGTGTAATATTGTCATATAAACCACAAGGTCACAATACAATCACATTTCCACTGCTATTCATTATGTCCTAGACTGAAGGGTATGAATTCATTTTTCATTCTGAAAGATTTTCAAATAGGTTGTAACATACATGTCCTTGTTGTGGTCTATAGATTGTACATTATTTATGTGTCACAATGAATTCCATGTAATAGTGGGAATCAAATACAAGCATTTTGCATTGTTTGATACAGGCTTGCAGCTGCTCTACATCATAGTAATTTAGAGAAAACTGCATAAATAGTAACAGACTTTGGAATAGATGTAATACTTTTTCAAATGTTACTAAAGATTTTGTAAACCATTAAAAGATTTGCCAATTTTTGCCAGTATCATATCATGTACACATACTGCATATTTTATTATGAACACCTGGTCACCTGCTTATTCATTCAGTTCAATATTCAGCCTATCATGTATCAGCAGTTTGACACATAATGTCATGCAGGTACAGTTAGGAACTTCAGTTAATGTTCACATCAATAATCCAAATGGAGGGACCGTTATATATACATGAATATTGCTGCTCAAAGGACTGGTCTGAGTAATTTTGTAACTGCTGACCCTCCAGGATATAAATGTACAGCAGTCTCTTGTACTTTAGAATTGAGAATAGAAGGTTAGAGGAGAATTGCTAAGCAGAAAGGCCATGATAACTCTTGGCAACTGGTGATAGCAAAAAAATATCGTAGAATGAATAACAAGTTGAATGGTAAAGCTAGACATACATTGTAAAACCTTCAATTAATGAATCTTTCAAATTAGGAAAAATGTTGTATAGGTAACATCAAGTATGCTCAGCATAAGGCTGAAGACATAAGTTTCCAACTGTAGACACCAGAAACTAAAAGTTAGTATTTTAGTGGGCACAGTGGTAAAGATCATAAGTATTAA
>NW_027319320.1:0-4217 GCF_032062135.1 Pyxicephalus adspersus
AATCACACGCAAAGTCTAGGTCACACGAAGGTTAACAATCAAAACAGAACCAAAAGCACACCGGCAGAATAGGAGAAACATGCTGAACAACCAGAACCTTGAAGCAGGGTAGTTGAGATAGGGCTGGAAGCCAATAGCAGCTGTGCACGGCCTTGGTGTCTGTGCAGGGGATGCTGAAAAAGGCAGAAACTTCATGGCTAAAGGGAGGCTGGTGATGCTGCAGGTTTTTAAACAAATGATCTGTGGGTGAAGTGGTAACACTAAAAATAAATATTTTCAAAGAGTATGGATCTCTTTCTATGTACAACCCATTCTGGGCCTTGAAATGTCTTGACATCTACCTTCAAATTTTTGGGATGTGAAACAAAGAAACGATAGGTATGTTAATCTGGATTATGATTACGTAAACAAAGAGAGGTGTAACATAAATATGAATTTTATTATGGCAGTAGAAGCAGCACACCATCTGAGCTGTCATCCTGCTTGAAAATTGTCTGTAGCCAGCCTGAAATAGGATCAGGCGTGGCGTCCATGTGGTGTTGAGCGTGCAAGACCATGTGACTACTGTAATGAATTGTAATCTCAATTCATTACATACAGGTGTTTTTGTTTAGTTCTTTATTTCCCAAAGAACCCCTCACTGACTTTACAAATCTCAAACCTTTTAAAAATCAATTTTTAATTTAATTATTAGAAAATGCCTAATAAGTAGCTACAATTTCTTCTGTCCTGCAGGAGTTGCATTGGAAGTATTTGTGCCTTCCAATGAAGTGGCCAAGCTGGGCTCTAATGTCACCCTTCTATGTATCTTCTCTGTGAAGAACCCTCCTATAGACACCAAGCTTCTACAAATAATATGGATGTTGAAAGAGGAAATCCTATTGACCTTTTACAGCAATATGGTGACTGTAAAAACACAGACCAAGCTGAGGGCTTCAATGACGATTGATAGACTCCAACTAAAGAATGGAAGTGCATCTCTAATAATATCAAATGTGTTGATTTCTGATTATGGAACCTACAAATGTGTGGTCATCTATAACAACATCCATAAAGAAGGAACAATATCACTAGATGTTCAAGGTGAGGATAAAACAAGTTAGGGACCCCTAATAAAAAAAAAATCAATTCAGTTCATATACCATAGGTGTAAAAGAAATTACACTTTAACCATGACTGTTTTTCATTGTCTCTTTTTTGTTACATTTTGGGTTTTAGAATTGTGCATTGTATTTTGAGGGACCTAATCTGATCCTAATGCTTGAATCCTTTTCCAGTTCAGTTCTAACTCCTGTAGACCCTCCCTGGTGGGAATCAAATACTGTCATTGTCCCTAAAACATGTTAGATTCCCTGTTTTTTTAAATAGAGCATTGAGGGTCTATTTGGCAATATTTATTTAATTATATCAAATAAAAAAGTAACAACATATACTGTATATTTTTATAGGAAGAACGTAAAAGATTTGAAATGAAAAAACAAAGCAAAAATTATGTATGACACACCCTTAAGCCAAAGTAACATTTGAACATTTGCATTTTTATTGAACAAATGCCTACATGGATGCCCCTGCATAGGAGCTCTACAAATGAGAGTGAAAACGGTGCATGCACATGTGCTGCTGCTCTGTCACCCTGTGTTGTGCCTGGGGCATTAAGGCTTAGTAGGGAAATATGTCTTTAAAACAATATGTTAATTTTGCAAGGGTAACCCTTATTCTGAGAGAATCTGAATTCTTAATATAAAGCTAAATAGCTTTTATTTTTTTTACATTTCTGTTCCAGGTGTGAAGTACTGGATGCCGGCAGCTCTGTGTAATCTTTGTAGGGGATGTGATACATTGTTTCTTGTATTGTATCAAGAATATCTCTTTTAAAGGTAACAAGCAGCCAGATTCCAGTCAAAATTGCCAAGAAAGGAGAAATAAATTGGAAATTATTATAGATGATGTACATATTTCCCTAAGCCTTAATGCCCCAGCCACAACACAGGTATTATGGGTGATATATACATTTTAGGTATACAAGCACCCTTGTATTGAGCCACATTGTGCACAGTGACCACACAAACATCTGTGCTAACAATGCTTTGGCTTCAATGTAACAACCACCATTATAACCCCACACACTATACTCAAAGATAATGTCTTTGCCCCATGATAATCACTAAGTGGCCCTGTAAGAAACAACAACTATCCTCATCCAAAATAGACTACAGTTTCCTTTGGCATATATGTGTGTATAGGTCTATTTTTGGGATGTGTGGAGGGGCTGCTTCGATTAAAAGATTTACTCTCATCTCTTTAATCAGAAACAATTACTTTTTTGAATTTTCCTTTAACGTTTGTGTCTCAGCTTCATCTCTCCCTAGAAGAAACGGAGAAGGTGATTTTCCCAGCAGGAACACTGACAACAATACAAACTTTACAGAGGCTCTAACTTTTTATACGCTAGTATTTTTATACTCTACTCCACTACATGAAAATACTTAGTATAAAATGAGATTATTTTGTCTAAAAATGCCATTAGAATTATTATTTTTATTATTATTGGCCAGTGTTATAATATTCTTGGTTTAAAATCATGTCCACTGGCCGTCTGTCGTCATGTAAACTGTGTAATAAACTTGTAAGAGACATAAGTTTGTTACACACTTTACATGAGGATACAGCTCCATCTACTGATGGCCAAACAAAATGCACAAACAATCATTTTAACGCAATACATAATTAACCGTATAAACAAACCAATATAGTACAAAAGAAAAATGAGAAAACAATATTGAACACCAATGGTCAATAAATGTTCAAACACAATCACAATTCCAATATAAGGTCAATAATAAAGGAAAACAATGTACAATTAAAATAGAGAACTGTACAGGGAGACAATATTAATAATCTTTTGGATCATGTAGAACATCCTAACATGTAATGAGAATAAAGGTAAAACAGTTTACAGTTTCAAAATAAAGTTTGAAGGGAAGAACCCACAAAAAACAATCATACACCCCAGGGCTCTGTACAACTGTCAGAATGGGCATGCGACTGACCTGCCAGGTCCTCCTTACATTGAAAGGGGGACAGCTCTTCCAGCCAATTCAGAAGATTGAGGACCACCAATGAACTTCAGCACCATGGGAAAATGGTTTGCATAGCCAAAAGAAGAAAACCAAGAACCCCTTTTTGCCAATGAGACCGAAGCCAGGAGCAAGAATTCCAGCCTGATCCCAAGAATCAGAAAAGATTGTCACATAAAAAAATTATTTTGTACAAAATAGTTTAACCCTCAAAAAAAAGAAAAAACATTAACAGACTAAGCCCATTTGATTTAGCTTTTTCCCTTTCAAAAGAGATTTTAAGAAAACTACCACACCAAGGATGTATTATTGATGTATGTTAATTTTATTTGCATTTCATTATAGACACATTTTGTGCCCTAGGGTTATGCATGAATCAATGTAGGTTTCCTGTATTTTCAGGTAAAGGTAGATACCTCACTTTATATTTGGATTGGTTTACATTTGGGTATACATGCCTATACATGAAATTAAAAGAGGTACCGGGTTGTGTTGAGTTGAGTGGTTGCTATACTTAGTGAGTCACTGACTTGGAACAAGCATGGCAACACTCAAATTTACTGACTTACAAGCTTCTTCATTATCAGAGACTCAGCTATATTGAATGTGGTGTAGGGAAACACCAAACCAATTTGTTTTGAAGTAAAAAACATAATTAGCAGTGTAATAATTCGAAAAATGCAATATACCGTATTTTTCACTCCATAAGACGCACAACCAAAAGTGGGAGGAAAATATCTGTGTGTCTTATGGACCAAATACAGGTAGAAAGTCCCAGATTTATTTTTTACTTACCTGCACACACAAGCAGCCTTCCTCTCGCAGCACCACGGACATCTGGCACAGTCCCAGGGAGCCGGCAGCAGGGTTGTCTCAACGAGTATATAGTTTAGCAAGCCTTTCTGCAGAACAGTGTCATGAAAACATTAGTGGCCAAACAGTGTACTGCAATCCCTGTAATAAATATGCAATCTGAACTCCATGCCGGGAAACTAAAGTAAACAGATTATCAGTGGCCATATTTTTAATTGTCAACCTGTACTATTTTTTTTTCTTGTTTTCCTCCTTTATATCTAGGTGTGTCTTATGGTTAGGTGCATCTTATAGTGCAAAAAATATAGTAAGTTGTAAAAATGTCTG
>NW_027319321.1:0-4216 GCF_032062135.1 Pyxicephalus adspersus
AAGCACCCAGACTCTGTGCCCTTAGTGCCTTACAGTGATGGTTTTTGGCTGTGAGATAAAGACATGTTCATAAATCTAATCATAGACTAAATAGGGTCTGCTAATGATTAATCTGGGAAAATGGGGGGTCCTGTTTGTTGAGCAGACGTCCGGAAACACGTCTGTCCAGCACTCCGGGCCATGTTTCAGCCTGTCTCCTTTCAACTCATCAGCTGCAGTCCGCCTACCCTTTCCAGGATCCTGTGCAGGTGGATGAGGAGATGACTACCTTGACTACCTTACACCATGTCTCTCTGTTAAGGTTTTAAGTTGTCTCTGTTTATCTATATCATGTGACAGAATGCTGACGGTCATGGTGAATGGACTACTTATTTGGCATAAAGTGTATTTACTACTTGCTGCCATTTCTTTTTTTGTTCTTATTACGTTGGTTATTTCATGTGACAGGGAAGTCTAGTACATTGCTGTATGCTTTCACCTTTTTTCATTTATTTAAATATTCTCTGTTAAAGCTAATAGAAAAGCTGCTTAGGACCTTTAAAAATATAATTTTTGCATTTCACATTCACACGTTGGTGCGTTATGTTACACATTAGTGTCTATTGCATTTAAAGCAGCCCTTAATTAAATTGAGCCGACTAAAAAAAGTTGTAGCATTTTGGCAAGTGTAGTACACCGCAACACACATTTGTTGCTGTACTACAACACATGTCTGTTGGCAAGGTTAGTTAGGTTGCTGTTATGATGCAACTATATTGCACCAACATTTATAATTCCAAAATGTAACAGTGTAAATCCATCCCCTAACTTTACCAGACCCATAGTTTTTTTGTTTTTTTTCTGAATAAGGAAGGCTAAGTACACAAGCAGAATGTCATCTACGTGGGACAATTTTGATCCTCCTGGGTGAAAATCTAGTGTGTGTTTTAGCTGTCTTCCAAGGTGTCCATTCCCTATGGATCAATAAACAACCAAGCTGCAATGACCACTGTATTTTCCTATGAAGGTGCCTGGTGCTTTCTGTTCATTCTCCCTTCTCCATAGTACTAAACAGTGCTTTATGTATGCTTTTTTGTTCTGAAAACTACCAGAAAAATATTTACCATCTACATTTATCTAGTGTGCGTACATAGCCTAAACCTTATATTGTGACATTTTCACATGATCCCAAAGCTCCATGATTATTCTAAGTTATACTGTGTAAGTTATTGATACAATTCCTGCTGAAGTGTAAGAGTGGACAATTGAACCTTAAGTGGATGATGTGGTAGCAAGTGCACCATACTTTTGCATTGTTCTGCTGCTTCATTTGCCCTTTTGGTAGTCCATTTATTTCTTTGATAATCTGGTGATCATTGAACCCCTGAGTGTAGTTCTGCAATGAGATTACCAAATTCTTCCAATGCAGGCTTCTTGTCTTCTCATTCAGAAAGATTGCTTTTACATTCCTTGTGAGGTCTTTGAATTCTTACTGTAGTCAGTTACAAATTGCAGTGTTTTCCTTTAGTTTTTGCTTACAAAAGACTTAGTACAGTGACTTGGTAGTCACCAGTAGTGCAAACTCTCCATACATATAAAACTTTAGATTTTGGAGGGAATGATCTCTCAAATGGAAACAACGGAGAATAAAGTACTGCACATTATATGGTACAGGAGGCTGTGTATGTGAAGGATACATAAACAAACTCAATCTACTGTCACAGAATGATCTGAATATTACCTTTCATTATTTCTAGTAAAATGATCAACTTGTCTGTACCTGACACTATTGATGAAAGAGCAATTAACAAGAAGAAGCTAACTGCTTTCACCATCCAGGTGAGTCACTTAAATTGTTTTTTACTGAAGTGGTCTCAGAATTACCTAAACACCTAATTGGCATTCATTGCACACAGTAAGTGACCACACAGTGAGTCAGAGCCTCAAATAAGTTTGTTGTATGGTGTTGCTGCAGCCACCACCCCAGTATTCATCTCATTATAAACAATTTAAAAAAATATAACTGTTCTGCATAAATAATAAACAACAACCTCTTCAGTTATGTACAAAAGTAAGCATAATTTTAGTTTTGCTTGTCTTTTGGCCAAGAATCATAGATCTCAAACAGTTACCTACTATTTCAGAAAAGGTGGGTGCAGGGAAAAGGAAACATGGTACGTTTTGACTCATCATTGCAGTAACAGAGGGTAGTTCCTTGCACCATCTGAAATAATACATTTCCTAAATAGTAATCCTTTTTTTCACATTTGCCATTGGAGCAGGGGCCTCCATTGGGAATTTAATCCTCACTTTGTGTTAATTGTAAAAATGTACGCTTATGTCCTGCTTATCGTGGTCACAAGGGCAATATGAGTGGGCAAACCTCCCCAGAATAGACATAAACTGTAGTAACATTCCAACAGAGCTTCTAACCCTTTGTCACACCATTTAATGCTCGGAAGAAAGTTTTGAGTATATATATTACTAAGGTGTTAACTTGGTGTTTGCCTAAGATCAAGGGGAGGTCTAGGTTGAGTTTTGGGGTAGCATTGAGTAACCTTAACAATTATGTGTAAATCTATTGTTTGTATTTCAAAAGGTAAATTCCAACAGTACAGTCATAAAAAGAAACAATATAAAAATAGAGCAATTGTACATCCAGTAAAGACCCCACAGTATAAAACACATAAATTATAAAACAATAATACAGGGGGGTTGGGGAGCTAGGGGTGGGCAAACGGGGTGGGAATTCCTGGGAAATATGGTCAGAAAGAGAACCATAGAATCAAAAACGTACTTAACCTTCACACCATTCGATTGCTTTTATGTTGGTACCAGGTATGTAAAGCTGTAAAAATAAAATTTGCCATTCCTGCACTAACTTGCACACAGTTTTGGCACGATTCTGTAAAATGTATTTGATACATTAATTTCTTTTTAATGTGGTTTCCTTATCTCAATTTGCTTTTAAATTAGATTGCAATAAAATAGTTTAGATGAGCACAATTTGCCTTTCTGGATTCCATGCAAATGTGTAACCATGCATAACTGTCTCTACACACACTTCTGTTTTCTCTGCAGGAAAACTTGAACCTGGCATTGAACTCAGCCTCTGCTATTGGATGCCATGTGGTTAACATTGGTGCAGAAGACCTGAAGGCTGGAAAGCCTCATCTGGTTATGGGGCTCCTGTGGCAGATTATCAAAATCGGTTTGTTTGCTGACATTGAGATCAGTAGGAATGAAGGTAATTGCTGCCGATTGTTCAAACCATAAATGTCTCTCTCTCTTGAAATAGATGCATTTATTTTTTTATAATCTCAAAATCAAATATTTTGGTTTACAGTTTAATTTATGTATTCTTCTGTGGTAGTCTTCCCTTGTCTTATACTCCCTTGTTTTCGAACCAGTGAACTCACTAGAATTGGAGACCGGTGAATATATGGGGGAAGGAGGGGTCTACCATAAAGGTGTAACTGTGCCAAAGGCACAATTGTACTTCTACCAGCTAGAAGCTACCACCGCTGCTTAAGCTAAAATAGTAAAAAAGGAATTTCGTAGACCCAGAGACACCCTGAGAAATATGTCTGTGGAAGACATGCAGCTTTTATACCTGTACTTGCAGCTAGGATTGGGAAAAATGGCTCCTAAAAGAATGTGACTGTTAAAGGCAGAAGAACTACATACACCACAAGTGTCCTTCAAAAATGTCCTTGTAGTCACTTTAAATGTAGATAAATCTTTTGGGAGTTTCTTCTTAAAGCTTTCGCTCTTTTACATCATTTTTATGTGTTTATATCTTTTATCTATGCATATATTTTTACATTTTGCTTCCTCTGATCACAATTCCTCACTTTACTGTGTGTGTCTGTATTGCCAAATGAAATATTTTTGCTGTCAAGATTTCTCATGTGACCTAAAATTTAGATAGTTGCTTGATCTCTGGCTATAATAAACATTTAGGGGGATCAACAACATTAGAGATGGTCAAGTAGACGTGTAGTACAATATATAAGGGAGAACCGAGCATACGGAGTAAAAACTCCAGTCCCATATAATTACCTCTTATGTTAAATTATAAGCATCTTATGTTAAATCTTGAATGATACAGTTACCCCTTCAAAATTAGTATCATTGATAGTATTAGATTTTACTTTACCACTTCTAGACATCATTGGATGTCCTAAAGAACTGGCTATATATAAATACAATGTGTGTGGGTGTGTGTTTAAAAAAA
>NW_027319322.1:0-4214 GCF_032062135.1 Pyxicephalus adspersus
CTTCAATACCTGAGGCATTGGATTCACAGAAACCTTAAAGGCTTGAAGCACTGGACTGCTGAAAGCATTGGACCCACAGAAGCCTGGTAGACTTGAAACACTAGGCTAACAGAGGTCTTGAAAACTTGAGGCACTGGACCCACAGACGTCTTGAGGACTTGAGACACTGGTCACACAGAAGTCGTGAAGACTTGTACTAGACTCACTTATGTCCTAAAGTCCTGAAGTACTGGACCCACAGAAGTCTTAATGACCTAAGACATTGGATGTAACAAACATGTCATTATTACAGTCTAAGGGCAACTTTGGGGGGGGGGGGGGTAGTCAATAAACCTAACTGTATGTTTTTGGAATGAGGGAGGAAACCGTAGTACAAGTTGGAAACCCTCGCAATCACAGGGAGAACCTGCAAACTCCATGCAGATAGTGTCCTGTCCGTGATCCAAACCTGGGACCTAGAGCTGCAAATGCCAGAGTGCTAACCCCTGAGCCACCGTGCTGCCCATAATCACTGAATATGTGAAGCTTTATAGCAACAAAATGGCATTTGGCTGGTTCAGCCAGTTAGAATTTAACACCAAGGCTTGAGGTATATTAGGGATCTTTTAGTTGTAAGATCACAAGTAGAAGGGGTGGGGCTCTCGAACAGAAGAACCCTTCCCAATTAGCTATGTTCCACATCTACAGATAAGTAGCTATAGTCAAAATCTTGATTATTTCTACAGCAAGGAAATTCCGTTTTTGGTAGACCATAGGACTTACTTAGGGAGTAGCAACCGCGTGGCCAAGGTAGGTAGTACCTTAGCAATCTTGCTGATGGGGCAAAGTTCCTAATTCCTATGGGGCAAAGTTAATGAACAGCAATATTAACTCTTGTGCAGATCTTTGCCATTAAGAGGAAACTTTAGACCACTTTTTCTGTTGAATGTGGGGAACCCTTGAAATACCGTTCAGGTCGTCAGGGAACCCCTTCTATAATTACTATATCCACAGCCCAGTTTTTAAGCATAGTGGTCAATAGGAAGAATTCCTTGTACATTGCTGGCCATTGGGAAGAATATCACCCTTACAGATAGCCAAAAAGATGATTGGTGTCATTGAGAGAGGAATGCTGGTTTTATTGCTGGCCATTGGGAAGAACGCCACCATTACAATAGAGTTTGAAATTGCTTATTGCATAAGGAACTCCAAGCAACCTCTAGAGGAAACCTAAAGTGTCATGGAACCCTGGTGGAAAAACACTTCTTTAGACCATTAGCCAACTGTCCCCTTCCCAAAAAGCCAAGCCGTGTTCCATTTAAACCCAAACAGGTAATACCTATATTTTAATTTATATCCCGATTATCTCCACTGAAGGAAATTCTGTCCTTGGTAGACAAACATTTTGTTTGTTGACACTTTTGCACTTCCAAAACTTTGCAAAGAGGCTTGGGAGCCCTCCAAGTAATTACAATCATCTATCGATTGAGTCTATTTGGCACCACACCAGATTATAACAGTGTTCAGGTGAGTGCTCCATCTTGTCTATGGGCATACCGAAGAGAAGTACGGCTGTAATTGTCTACTTAGCCCCCTCGACAAGCACAATAAGGCAGGTGTGTCCTCTCTTCCATAATAGAGCCTGATTTTCACTTCTTGTTGAACATTCATGTCTTTTTCACCTTACTCCATTAAGCCGTCGCAACACAACTTCGAAAACTCCAATTGTTGTCTATTAAAATCGACTTAAAAAAAAAAAAAGATGCATAAAAGTTAACATTAATTAACATGAGCGGACCTTGTCTATTGAATGGCTGGGTATTTAGGGAACCAGGATGCAGAAACATAATTAAAATGTCACATATTAATGAAATTGACAAAAAAAAAAACATGCTTTCTTTTAACATTGTATAGTTACTTGGGAAACACAATGCCTTGGCAATCCCGCTGGAAACTGCTGAGTGGTTTTATTACACTTTTCTGGGTATTATTTGAATTAAAGTCCACATTAAAAATAATTGGCAGGTTAATTCCTGGCTGGCTTTTCTGCGTGCCTACAAGTGGTTTATTTATATAACGCAGGGGTCCGCGGATCAGTCCTCAGGGGGGCCACTGACAGGCCAGAGTTTGGAGCGAAGTCTAATTAGCAACAAATTGACCAATTAACTTTGTGCTGTGTATTGCTGAGCAAAACGTTTAGTTGTTCACAGGCTGGAAAACAGACTTTGTCAGAGGCCCTCGAGGGAATGAACACTGAGCTGCTCTGGGCTCTGCTCTGCTGCCGTGGCTATGGACCCGTATTGCACGACAAACTTTGACAGTAATTGAAAGAGTTCTCCGTATTCTGTCAGTGCAAATCTAATGATGTTGGGAGATAGGGAAACAGATAATAAATATAGGGACCCTGCCCTATGCAGGAGGGGCCCCAGTTTTTATGATCAGACTGGCAATGAAGTTGCAGTGCAGTTGCCTCTTCCTTACTGCCAGTAGCTTTTACCCATGGCAGCCCTATAGAGAATAAATAAGGGTGGCAGTGAGCGTTACAGTTCCACCACTGCCAACTGGAGTCAAATCTGCAGGCGCTGGTTCTTTAAAAACCCGTACTGTGGTACAAGTAAGGTGCCAGCCCCAGGGACCTGTGCAGGATTGCTTGATCTCAAGGCAGCTGTGGGAGGGAAAATCATTGGTCAGCCTCAGCCAACCACAGAGGGTGGATCAAGACATAGGCTACATTAAAGTGACAACCCATGCTCTGAATTCAGGAGCAGTGCAGCATTGTTGCCACCCCATTACTGGAAGCTGAATTAAGTGGATTTCACCAGCAGAATAAACAGATATTTGTGGCAAAAAGAGAAAATAGCAAAATGTGAAAATTAATTTATAGGTAAAGTAAAAGTATAATTCTGTGTTCTCCAGATTTTGTATGTGAGCTTCTTATCTGTGAGTTTCCTTTGTGGCACCAACATCTTCCATCTTTTGGGTTCAGAATAAAAAGTATAAACCATTAAATTTATTTTGGTATACTTTGGTTACACCAGTAGATGGCAATGTCTCCCCATATAGCAAGTGTAACAAACTGAAACTGTTACCATAAGAGACAATAATTTGTTACTGGCTTCTCATGTCACAGCGCCTTCTGCCAGTGCCGGAATAAGTGATCCATCCTAACCAACTCAAAAGATCCAAAGACATACACATAGAGTGATTCTATTTTTTTTCCATTTTAAATAAAGTTTTTAAAAATAATACCCTGCGAATGTATTTACTCGTTTTATTTTACTTGCATTTTTATTGATTACCATTTTGAATTACCAAGACTGGAGAAGATAGAATTTCCTGGGTGATCCAGCAAACCTGGAATGGATTTTTAAATCATAAAAACCATTTGCTATTAGTTGGCAAATGTTTTCAATCCATTCTAGGTTTGCTGGATCACTCAGGTTCCCACATAACAGTGTATCTTCTGTATGTTTTAGAGAGCATTAAAAGTTTAGATCCATTATGTGCTCTAGGTTTATACTCCAGTATTCGAGTTGGAGTAACTTGGGTCAATGTATTTTTAATTTATTTCACACAAAAATAGATATCTGGTTTATTTTCAAATCACTTTATACTTGAGTATATAGGGTATATATCTTCTAAAAGTGTAAGCAAAATCTCTATGAATAAAAGGATAGGTGCCTACTGTAACCCTTGTGATCACCTTGGGGGTCCAAAACACTTGCTCTAGCCAAGTAAGCACTGATAGGTCTAGAATGCCATTACAAACTCACAGGCCTAGGAATAGGGGGACTATTATGCCATGATGTTTTCTACCCAGTTGTCAAACACTAAGGCTCAAGCAGCATTGGGGGATCCAAAATTAGGTTGGTGGAATCTGGGCAAACAGGAGGATTGTGGCCATTTGTTGCTCCATAATGCGATCTGGTATTTTCATCTGTTTTTCACAGTGATGACTAGTGTTGATGTTCGAATTCGGGTTGTCCCTATATTTGACCCGAATTTGGCTGTTCGAATTCGGGTATACCCGAACCGAATTTTGGTGCATTCGACAGCAAAAATTCGGGAGGAAAAAAAAAAAAATTTTTTACAGGTTATCCCACAATGACATTATGAATCATAATGTCATTGTGGGATTCCTGGACCGTGGGAACTGTGCGGTCACAGTTAATTGAAAGCAGGTGCCTTCAATTAGCTGTAACCGCAGGCAATAGGAGGGCAATGAATGGAAATAC
>NW_027319323.1:0-4213 GCF_032062135.1 Pyxicephalus adspersus
ATAACATTTTGAGCTTGTAAGGTGTGATGTAGCAAGGGAACTGCTGCAAAGAAGATATCTGGCAACAAAGACAGCAGGGCTGGGCCAACATATCTGTCTGCCCTTTACAATATATGGCCAACTATATCTATAATCCAAGAAAGAAGTTATTTTTAAATCTAGATCATTTTAAATTGTAGGAAGATTAGGACCTCATCAAGAACCCCCAGATCTTTAATAGTTCCTAGATTTAGATTTTTAGAAGCTAATATTTTAAAGACATCCAAGCCATTAAAAAGATAATGAAAACTGCTTAATGATATATCTGATAAAGTACATAAGGTAGTGTAAAGTACTATTATGATTTTTATCATGTTGATGGATAATTACTTCTATGAGAATACAAGAATTACTTACATACATGAATTATGCTGCTCAGGCTTTTTCCTATTATACCGTCTAAGTATGATTCATAAAAGATCTAGTTTGAAGGGTAAATGGGAAAGGTACATAAATCAAATCGTTGATTCTACTTCAGTGAAAAGTAACAGGTAAAAGTAAAATGGTCCGCTATGCTGTACATAAATATCAGATCCTGGGGAAAAATTCAGTATTGCCACGTGATTTATGTATATTACAATTTTGCATTCCAAATTTTTTAAGCTATAAAGTATTTTGGAATTTTTTTTTTTTTTTGCCCTTGTTGGGTTATGTTTTCACAGCTTTTTATTCCCCCTGGAAATTTTTTCACATGGAACTCACATATGAAATTTTCAGACAGAGTATTTTCAGCAGAAGAATGGAGACTTCACTGTGTGGAAAATAAATTAGGAATTAGGAACAAATATTCCTAAGAGTGAGAGTTTACACAGTGTAAAAGCAGAAAAACAGCAATGTGAAAGGCACTTGCTGGGAAAAGATTGGCCTTTAAACATCTGCTCATCCAGATTACAATGATAAGCAATAATAAAACTCAATTTTATGCAGGCAATCCTAAAACAAGAGCGACACATAGTGGTGAAATGTGAAATAGCAATTGCATTTTTTTTTTTTTACACTATTTTTATAAATACACTTATTTTTTCCCATTTCATTGTGGGCATTGCCATCTACTTCTGCTCCTCTTCTGGGTTCCCATCCTTCAGCCATTTGACTTCTTGATTGGTCGGATCAGTAAAACGTAACTTCGCACACGTAGGCAGTTTTTTTTAAAGAAGATAAGGTAAATATATTTTATTGCAGAAGATGTGTTACCTGTACCTTCTGCAATAACAATTCTGTCTGATTGCAGATTTAAAAATGGAGAATTCTAGTTATATGCTTTAATATACTTGTATGCTTTATGATAGGACTGCAGATTTCACAGGACAGCACTAGATTTCTAGAAAAATCATCAACTTATTAAACAGATAAAACACTTTCAATGGTATATTTAACAGACCAAAGTTTATTGTTAAGGTTAACGCACTTAAAATACATTGTTACCTGTTATTTATCTGGAGACTTTTGTATGATTTATATCACCAAAAATCTGGGAAAATAAATCAAATAACATCAGAGGCTTCTAGGAATGACTGATAATAAAATAATTCTGTTTTTATTGTACAGGATATGTTAGATGTCCATGTTTCAGCTAAAGTTCATCGTATCTCAGAATCAAACACTGAATACATAAAATCTTTAAAATCCTTTTAAAACTAAAACAGATGGTTAGGTCATGAATCATAATTTAATGATACCCATTCAGGATCTGCACCAGTCAGCTAGATACCAATTACTAAAAAATATGGCTTCCTCTCTCTCCAATAAACTAGGAGTGTTTTGGACTGCATATCACCTTGAGTTATTGGTTTGTGATTTTTTAGACATATATCCATTCATTTTTTTTAAAAAATTGTACATTTTTTATTAGAAAATTAGCATATGGAATGTATGTACATTGGTGGTCGGAGAAACTAAGTAGCTTGAGATGCAGTTCAGTTAAAGCAAGTTTATTCTGCTTATGTTTTGCATTTCCTGCCCACCCCCATCAACATGTTAAAAACGTAATACATCTTTTATTTTTTATTACATACCATATTTTAGTCCCAGTGACTTTGTCATTGGGTCTTTATGCCAATTCAGGTGGGAGAAGCCAGCAGATGGTGAACACAGGAAGCTGTAGCAATGTCCACATGGGATGCTGAGCCTCAATGATTGAAAGAACTGAAATCCAATGAATAAGAGAAGTGGCCAGGGGAGAAAGGCTGGTGAGGAAAAATATTGGCAATGCTGGATGTCTCGCAGCCAAAAAAATGAGGCAGGTTCTAACTAACTTGCTACAGCTTTAAATGTACATAGTGAAAAGCTAACTATATCCAGGTAAATCAAAGAAAGTAGTACAAGAGCCTGTACAACTATTTCAAGACTGAAAGTTGAAGACGCATAAATATACACTCTTTTCATACCTAAGTATATTTGTTCATAAATAGAAAGTGTATGGCTAATCCTAAAAGTTTTCCTTCAACTGGCCTCTCTAGAAATCCAACCTAAACATTACACTTACTGGTCAATACTCATGTGAGATTTTTGTTCTATGGCATTCCAATGCCACATGGCAAAAACTCACAGCCTGGCTTTTCTTTTTACACTTCTGCATGGAGGAATCCTTCTGTTGTGTGTATATTGGCATGAAATGGAAATTTTATGGACACAGGTCAAAAAAGGAAAGAGTAAAAAAAAGGCTATTGGAGTAGCAGCTATGTGGCTTACATTGGTCAACATGATGGAGATCTTGTAGGAAGTCTAAGAGGTAAGTCAAGATTTTTTCAGGAAAACTGTACCAAAGTACATAATTGGCTCACAACTGATGGTTACCCTTTTCACTAAGAACCTACCAAGATAAACATTGGTTTGTGTTTGATTCAAACTAGGGTCAACTAACCTGGAACATTCACCAAACCCAGAACTTGCCACATGGGGAGAATTCACTCATCAGATTACTGAATCAGATCTATCCTTTTACATTCTTTTATCTTCCAGGACTGCTTTAGCACTTTGATACAATTTAATGATCATAGTTAATTTTTAATGTAAACTTTAGTAAAGGTTCTAGAGATACCACCCCTATCCTAAAGTTACTGACCTGGAACAAATATACATTTAGTGGAATCCCTCCAACCGTCATGCTTGTACTAAGTCACTCACTAGTTAGAATCAGGTTGACAGCCCTGGTGCGCACACCTTTAAATCAAGTCTTCAATCTTCGCTTTCTGGTTTTATAACTAGCCATGCATACTACAAGCAGAATTTAATTCACCTGCTTTGTCTCTTTAATCTATATTGTTTCTTGCTTCTCTTTTAATGTAAGCACCGAGGAAGAAATGGAGTTTATGGAGCATATAAATCTGAATTACTTGCTCATTAAAGAAGAAATACTGCACTTTTTTTCGGAAGTACATAAGGCATATCTATTTACATCGTCCAAGGAATTCTGAGTCAAGTTTGAACTTCATTATCCAGTAAATATCTGTGTAATGAACGTGCGCTCTGGGCCACAAAGGCTAAGCATATAACTGAACCATTGATACATTACGATTTTGTTTTTAATGAATGCTTCTGTTCATAATTATTGTCAACGTGTATGATTTTTTATGTGAAGTTCTACTGCAAGCATTTCTGGAACATTTTCAACATAGACTTGGTCTTAATCACCTTCTCATGGCTGCCTGGGATTGCCCGGGGCATTTTAAGGTGCTATGTTTATGTGAAAGGCTTACAGCTGATGCTTATCAGATGACCTGTTAAAGGGTAATGTGAAGGTTACCTCTTGGAATGATTGAGGCCACATGTAATCTTCTTTTCCCATGAACCTCCACCAAGCCCTAACATGGATCCAGCCTCTATAGTCATTAAGCAAGTCAACACAAAGCCGAACCATTGAGAAATGTGTCTGAATGAACTGACGATGAGAAGATAATGGTGGAAGTGTTTTATTAAAGTTGTCAATCAGTTTGGAATTGTACACAGAAAGTAATTGTTGTAAATTTCCTTATTTTATTGCAAGGATCCAGGCATTATTTTTAAAGAATCAAGAAACATTGCAAATTACAGATAAGTGGAAAATTACAGGAAATAGGAATAATTACAGAAATCATTAGCATTTTAACAAAACAGTTTACTGAAACACATGGAGTACTTGCAGCTGTGTTTCTTGGTTTTAATAAAACTTTGTGTTGCATATTTGGCTTTAGCC
>NW_027319324.1:0-4210 GCF_032062135.1 Pyxicephalus adspersus
CTCTGAGCCACCATGCTTCAAATCAAACACTAAAAAAGTTTTTTTTCCATTGGTCCATGTTTAAAGAACCCTCCACATATTGGTACATTTATGATTATGATATTGTATGTATTTATCACTGTTGGATCACAGTTAGATCTTTTTCCTCCATTTCTCCACCATCTGACTGGACAGTGAAAGGAAAACCTTCTTACTGATGTCTCCCTTTCTGCTCTCTTCTCTTATTTTTACACTCCATCTATTGAAGAAAACTACATTACCTCCTTGTTCTTCTCCTCTGCCCTCTTTGAGCCCTTCTGTAAATATTATACAGTAGACATCTAGCACTTGCACTGCTTGCATTTAAAAAATACATGATTTATATGTATACATAGATACAGAGCTGGAATAATGTTTAAAAAAAAGTAAGTAAAATATTTTTTAGAAAAGTATGACCAGACAATAAAAGTTAACAGAAAAATGTTATATTAAATACATATATAATAACTCAATATTGGCTGCACATAATTACAAATATTTGTCAGATTTGTTTATATGTGTTTCCAGTGTGTGTGTGTATGTATATTTATATATATATATATATATATATATATATATATATATATATATATATATATATAGCTACTCTCCTGGAATCAATGCCCCTGATTTAATAAAGCTCTCCAATGCTGGAGAGAAAACACTTACATCAATTAAGCTGGGTGATCCATAAAACCTGGAATGGATTTCTTCAACGTTATTTTCTATTTTCTAGAAAAGTTTTGGAATCCTGGACCAGATTTATTTCAGGTTTGCTGGATCGCCCAGCCTCACTGATGAAAGTGTATCCTCTCCAGCCTTGGAGAGCTTTAATAAATCAAACCCTATATGTAAATCTCAACTGTGGGGAAAAAACTGGATATACAGAAATATATACATGTTTTCCTGTCAACAGAAATGTGTTTCTGTCCATGCATATCAAAGCCCTACCTGGCAGGTCAAGAGACCTGATTTTGGCAAATGCATAAGTAATACTTTTGGGTCTTCTTTCCACCGCAGTCTGTAACTGCATAGTGAAAAGAGAAGCGGCAGAATGATCAGCTCATCTCTTTGTGGTTCTGCAGTCTTTTTCTGTCAACATGTTTCTTGAACTGATTGGATCCTTGTGCTGCTTTTTCCCTTTCATATCTGAGCTCTTCTAAACAATTTCAAGAGGCTCATACAATTTTCAATACAATTATGCATTTACTTTGTAAGTAATGATGTATTTATAAATACAGGTCTTCATTAATCTGTGTTTTTCATCTGTGTTGTACAGTACAGGGGTCCTACTGGTTGTAAATATCCCTGTTGGAGGAGACAATTGGCCTGATTTATTAAAGCTCTCTGAGGCTGGAGAAGATGCACTTTTCTCAGTAAATCTGGAAAAAATCTAAAATGGATCTGCTCCAGGATTTGCTAACATTTACTAACAAATAGCACATTACTTTTAGGAAATCTGTTCTGGGTTTGCTGGATCACCCAGGTTCACTGATGAAAGTATATCTTCTCCAGTCTTGGAGAGCTTTATTAAATCAGGCCCAATCTGTTTGGGAGAATAAAGAAGGGAGATAGGACAGTAGTTGGAGGGTAGGGAGGGGTCCAGTGAGGGTTTCTTTAGGATAGGGAGAATTATGGCATGTTTAAAAGCTGAGGGGTATTTACCAGTAGA
Source organism: Pyxicephalus adspersus (assembly GCF_032062135.1). Classification (NCBI taxonomy): domain Eukaryota; kingdom Metazoa; phylum Chordata; class Amphibia; order Anura; family Pyxicephalidae; genus Pyxicephalus; species Pyxicephalus adspersus. The sequence goes on from NW_027319324.1 coordinate 1,691, forward strand.
AAGGGAGAGGTTGAATAGTCTATATAATGTAATCATAATTGAACATATTGTCATTTTATTTAAATTATTTTATAATCAAATAATTTTATTTAATTTTAAATGATTATTTAAAGTAAATTATTCTCAAATGAAATGTGTTGGCAACTTTATTTCTGCCTCTCACAAATTAGTGTGATTGGTATATTGGCACATAATACTTCACCTTTAAAATAACATTTTCTAATACATAGAAAACATAGAATTGCTTGAACCTCAATGTGCTTCTTATACACATAAGCTTTAAGAAGACTAAGTAACTTTATCAAAAACCTAAATTTGTCAAGATCAAGGTTTGTAACAAGCAAACACCATTGTTATGTATTCTTCCCCATAAGAGATAAATGTATGATAGAAAGTCATGAAATAGTTACCTGTGAACCAAGCATCTTTCCTACATAAACTAATGTTGTTTTATTCAACAAGAAGGGTGAAAAGTTCTTAGCATCACATGCGGTTTTCATTCATAGGAGGCTTCTCAGCATAGATCCATGCAGTATTAAGAGTGCCCTATTATTGGCCTCTGTATAATGAACTAAACATGGCTACAGCTACATTTACTTAATTAAAGGGCTAGTATATTTCTTCTCAACCTCATCATAATTTAATATCATTCTCAGATCTATGGATAAAAATGTGTAAACTTGTAAAGAGAGTGAAGCAGAACTTTAAGTTCAGATATTTTTATGATCTGTAACATTGTTTGGAGAACCATCATGTTTGTACTAAGGCTTGAGTATGCAAGTTGTATATAGCTGTGGAATATAGAAGTCCTAGGAATTTTTTTCATTCCAGCCAGCACCAGCATCACTACCACTACTCATATCAAGTCCATGCATTGGTCTGCCATGGAATTTTAGATTTTAAAAAAGAACGGTGCCACATTCCCTTCTGAGTATATTATGCAAAGTGAGCTGGTAGGTGTGTGGTTAGCTGAACGAAATGATAGATGACGCAGAAGAAACAACTGCTGGCCTTTCTTTCAATAAACACTCAAACAAGTGACGTTGAACTGTGCTGTTACTGATATTTCTATTAGGGCTGTTATAATTTCAGAACATGGTAGACAACACAAGGATTATTATAGGGTAGTCTGTCATTGCTAAATAGCATGCTGAATGTTCTATTTTGCCTAGCATAGATGGGCAATATGCATGTTCATTCCAATAAAAAAAGGCAACAGGATACACGGGCAGACACCTCCAGTGACAGCTTATCTTATCTTAGATGGTAAACTAAAAGTAATAAGCCACCTTAATGTGTAGGAAATGTTTTTTTATCAAGGAATAGGGCTTCAACATCTATAGATATATTATATAAAATGTTTATGTTAAACTTACATGTTACTTCTTCTTTTGGAAATTGTACTTTGGTACATTGTACTTTAGTTTTTATGGTCTATAAATTGAATATAATCACTGCCGATTCACTTATTGTGTTATCTTTTCCTGCAAGTTCTCTTCTTGTTTTTAAGAAGCGTTAAACCGATAAGCCAACACACACAAAACCACCTGCCTGATATAGTGTAGGACACTCCTGTTTTGCTAGAAGAGCTCTAACTCATCAAGGCATAGACTCTGCTAGACCTCTGAAGCGGTGGTAATGTATCAGACAACAACACATTAGCAGTAGATCCTTAAAACACACTGCTTCCACTGCCTTTTTCCCAATGTAAATCTCTCTTCTTCTCCAAGTAAAAGATACACACCCAGCCATTTACATAATATATAATTGTTGATTGATACATGGGGCCTGATTCATTAAAGCTCTCCAAGGCTGGGGATAATACACTTTCACCAGTGAAGCTGGGTGATCCAGCAAATCTGGAATGGATTTCTTCAATGTCATTTGCTATTTGCTAGCAAATGCTTTGAATCCATCCCATGACATTACCGTCTTTGTATAGAAATTTAGAGATGTACAAGATACAGTTGTAAGTCTTCATTGTTTGCAGTTGCAGTGGGGTTGAGGCATGGTTCCTGTTCTTTTTGGCTCCTGGTCGTGCAATTGCTTTTCCTTTTGTGGAGTAAAAAACCCAAACGCACTCAAAACCTCAACACACTTAACTGCATGACAAAGCATTTGTCAGACTCTAATGTTGACTTACTTTGGATGCATATAGAAATCCCTAAGAGTGGCTAACCATGTTGTTTTCGACCAAAAGTCAAAAAATGTCCTAAGAGTGAAGGTAAAAATTCTGATCTTTTTATGGTTTAGTATTGAATCCAGTAAACCAACATGTCTTCCAGGCATTTAGCATTTTTGCCTTCAAAAATTTTCGCACTGGCTTCCTACATACCATAATAGATTTTCCATACATGTCCCCATACACTTTAGAAGTGTTGTCATTTTGGGGTAAATGTTTAAAAAATACACTTTATATGCATTAATGAGATCATGGTCGCCCATGATCCTATTGTTGGATCACCAAATGTCCTTCTTTGGGTCACTTGTGGCAAGTACTAACCACTGCATACTAGGAAC
>NW_027319325.1:0-4208 GCF_032062135.1 Pyxicephalus adspersus
AAGCAAGTTGTGATAGATTATCAAGAATAGAAAATACATGAATCAACCTCCTCCAAAAAGAAAAAAACAAGAAGGGGATTCTGGAAATCATGATACACAAAGCAAGAACTTCATATTGCAACAAGAACATAGGTCAAATTGAGGAATTAACTGCCAATTTAACTTCATGTATATTTACCAATGCTGAGAAGTAGGGGTCATAGTTTTGTTCTGCTGTATTTGGGTTAGAGATTGGGGGTTATTGTTGATTTGTTTCTTTTTTCCAGGATTCGTATTAGAACTTCCTAATGATGGACACACGGACTCATCTGATCAGCCCTAGCATTACTCCTGTTATCGATATGGCACAATGTGGAAAAAGATGTAAGTTGGTCCCACCAGCCCTGTTTATTATAAAAATGATATATTTCAAATTACAGTGGTATAAGTCTGCTTTGGAACAAATCCAACTTGGTATAGGTCTTGTGTGGACACGAAAAATCTTGCTTGGTATACAACCTTTGTGCTAGAACTTGTATGGGTCAAAATGAGTCACAACATCGCGCGCTACCTTATTTACCTCTCTTGAGACAAAGCCACGACTGCCCAGGAGCGTCAGAACGCCAGTTGCCACCATTCAGTGATAAACCCGCGCTATAACTCTCTGTGAATTACGGAATATCTCCTCCTCCTCCCTTCTCAGCACCATCCTAGTAGGCACTCGGCTTTTCTCAGCAAGGTAAAGGGAGGTTAAATGTTCATTTGTTTCATCTAATTGCTTTTGTATTTATGTATTTTAGTATTAAGCAGTGTTTAAATTATTTTAGACAGCCCCATCAATGTATAATATGCCAATAATGATATGATTTTTTTCATGGGAACAGATTAATCATTTTCCTTTTATGATTTTTGGGAAAAATTTGTTTGGTATAAGTTCTGTTTGGTATAAATCCAAGGATCTGGAATGGATTAAGGACTTATACCACTGTAAATGGGATATCAACATAATAATTGGGCAAATTACTCTATACCAGATTGCTCCCCAATCTAACAAAAGCAGAGTAGGTAACTTGGAGCTCTATTAAGAAATATGGGAATATATTTAATGAATCTGCTAGCAAGGGAGTCACAAATGTTATTTATAATGAATATAACAATCCTAATGAAATTAGGCATTGTGTATTGGACTTTAAAGTTTTTTGTAACCTAGACAGGAAGACGTCCATGAAAGTTGTATTTATTAAATCAGCTTTTCATGAAGCTACTAAAAACTTTGCAATTAAAAAATTGCATATTACTAAATATTCTTTAAAAATGTTTTTCACTTTCTTTAAAATCTACGCATAGACCCTTTAGAGCAGCGGTCACCAATCAGTGGTCTGTAGAGCATGTATCGTTGCCGAGCCATATGCTTTAGTATTGTTTTGACCATGACAACATTCACCCTTCTCTGTGAATACCGATTCTCATCCAATGGTTTTATTTTATTTGTTTATTTCTCAGATGCTCTTTTAGGTAGCATCAGACTATCATTTCTTGTTTGGTCTTAGATTTATTCATATATTATGAAAAAAAGACCACAGTGAGTGAGGAAAAGCAAACAAATATTTTGTTTTTCTTTAGTAATACCAAAGATAATGCCCCTGATTCATCAATAAAATCCGCGCTCGCTGGAAGCGCGAAAGTACGCGCGGCCATCGATCGCGGATTACCGCGGTCCGGACTCGAGTGTGCGCGTACACTCGCCTCACTGCCAGCCGGATTCCAGCCTTCACAATAGCTGCCGGAGATGCGCAGCTCCGGCCGCGATCTTTTTCAGTTGCTGAATAGCGCGATCGCGTACGATTTCGGATCGCGAATTCGAATGCGCGACCGATAATCCAATTCTGCTTGATGAATCAGGGGCAATGTATCTAATGATAATAGTACCAATAGTAATACTTCACTTAGCCATGAGCTGATCAATGATACAAAGCCCCCACAGTCCTCGTCAGGCACCATTAGAAAGATCAATATTTTACAAGTCTATTTATCTTTTTAAAATAATTCAAATTAATGGTCTGCAGGATTTAAAATTATGAATATAGTGGTCTTTGAGGTACGAAAGGTTGGCGAACCCATCATCATCCACCAGACACCATGGACTTCCGTAATGTGGGTACCTTTCCAATTGATTTATTTCTATGAGCAAGAGATGTAAAAACATCTTTGTATTTCTATCCTACATGGTAATGATATGCCATGGTTTCTTGGATACTATAGAAATAAGTATAAACTAAATGTTTAGCTATTTATTGCAGCTCTTCCACATTTACTTTTCTTTTAATGGTTAAATTTATCATTAGCTCCAGGATACAGTCATGGGTTCCAACATTGCTCCCAGTTACATCAATGTATTAATTAGTAAAAAATATTAGCAATTATTAATAGCAAACATTTACTTTTACCCATTCATTTTAGTCTGGTCATATACTGATTTGTATAAAGATAATATTTTCTTTTAATTTGGAATGGTGAGGGGAGCCTTTGCATTTTATGAATGTTTTACTTGGTGCATGTCAACAATTTAGTTCATTCTTAAATTGGATGTGACATGTTTCCTTTTCTTGGATGTGAAATTATTATAGAACGAGGCACATTTGTGCCCACCATTTTCAGAATCAGATCGGAATGGATATCTTTCTGCTAAACAGTTTCATCCAGCCCTCGTAAAGAGGGGTTTATCCTCAGACCAGTATATTGGGGTTCAACAAGTTGTAAGTATAGAGCCCCAATTTTAACAGAAAGGGTGTGAAATAATGGCTGCGTTGCTCAATAAGGAATACCCAAAACATGACTTGGAAGCAACTGCATCAAGCATTGGGTAAAATGATTGGAAAGATTTTGCTTCAATTTAGTTTTAAAACTACTGACTGCATGCTTATCACTCTAACATTTTTTTATGTCAGTCTGCAAAAACATTGGTTAGTACTTTAAACTGATATTTAAAAATTTCAGAGAATGGAGAAACTAAAGTGCTAGGAGAGGGGTGGCTATGAGTGATTGCCCTGGGAGTGGCTCTAAATCTAGGAGGGAATAAATAGATTTGAGGGGCCCCTGAATGGGTGCTTTGAGGGGTGCTTGGATTCGGAATCTTTGAAGTACACTAAATAGGGGGGTGGGGGTTCTCTGAGGGGCTCTGGAGGGAAGGGGAATTTGAAGTTTTGGAAGAATGAAGTGGACTTTTCAGGTTAGGAAATTATCTGAGGTTCTTGCTTACATTCAGCTTGCCTGTCAGAATGGGTAACTAAAGGAAATCTTCAGATTCTCCCAGTTTAAATTTTTTCACTGAACCTGTAGAGTATTTCAACCCATTAGTAATGAGAGGGAGAGGGAAGACTACCTCTTGCCCATAATGCCCAAAGATTTCTTCTGCCACCCTGGTTCACCATTTGTGATTGGGCCGTCTGGTGACCCGTTACTGGAGGCAGGTGAAGCAGTACATCTGTAATGTCACTAGCTACTTTTTCCCTCTATTTCCTCATTATGTTTGTTCAGGTGCTAGGACAATCTCTCAGATAGTGTGAATGATAAGGGAGAGAGAAGATGGATTTCTATCTGTTTATTGGCTGCAAGGCATGCCATACTTTCCAACTAGAACCATTCTCTCCCACAGTTGATAGCCATGATTATACTTTCCCTGAAAACTATATTTTTAGGAGATATGCTTAATGCAGAACTTAGTGATAATAACTGTAGCACCAAATTTCTTGATAAATGGTTCCTCTTAATAAACCAAATATATGACAATACTCATATACTGGAACCCTTCAAACATTCTTACACAGTTACTCTATTTGTAGCTCCCCCTTACCTCTCTCGTCAAGTCTTACCCTGGATCCAGAGATATAGCAGCTGTGACTTTGCATAGCCACTTGTATTCATTTCTGACCCCATGGGGCTCATGTATACGCTAAGTTCTCTTTATTCAGTCCAGATAAAAGTCTGCACTCCAGACCTTTCCATAGATTTGAATGTATACATATGCATTGGCCGAACCAAGTTACATATTAAGGATTTGTAGCGCTGAAACGATTGCTCAACTGAAATTTTGCGTTGGGTAGGCAGGACCCTGGATGGGTAGAGGCAGAAGAAACATTGCACCCAAAAGAGCAGATACACTTCAAAATGATTCACTTATTAATTTATTTCTGCGTTACTCCAGCCTTTCCTCTGCCAGCCATAAACAT